>NW_027496867.1:0-161235 GCF_021521415.1 Bidens hawaiensis | reverse complement strand
ATTGTGGTTTGGCAAATAATGCGAATTTAGTTCAAAAAATTTTATTTTTTTGCATATGGGCCCTAAACGTTTCCCAATTCTTGCCAATTACATCCAAATCACTAACCCCGTTATTTTTAATCGTTAAGTAAGGGGTAAACATGTTTTTTCACTATTTCTTTATTATAATACTTATTTCAGTGAACTGCCGTTTTCGTCTTTGTGGTTTGTCCAAATCTGTGGTTTTAGTCCAACAGTTTTAAGTTTGCAATTTTCGTTATTGTAGTTATTTTCACTTGCAATTAAACCCGAATTTATTAACCTTGTTAAGTCTAGTTGTTAACCCATTTGCGTACCTTTCACGTGACGACCAGTTTTGTTATTTTTCTCCCCAAATAAACCTCTGTCCGAATTCGCAAGCTCCTCACATGAGGGGCTAGGGTGTATTTGGAGAAAGTGGAAAAAAGAAAGAAAAAAAACCTGCCCCTCACGTGAAGGGCACACCAATGGGTTTAACGACCAGACTTAAACGAGATTAGGGAATTCGAGTTTAACTGAAAGTAAAATGAAACAATAGGGAAGAAAATTGCAAATTTGAAACTACTGGACTAAAACTGCAGATTTGGACAAACTAGAGGGACTATAACCCCAGTTCACTGACATAAGTATTATAATAAAGAAATAGTAAAAAGACATGTCTATCCCTAACTTAACGATTAAATTTAATGGGGTTAGTGATTTGGATGTAATTGGCAAGAATTGGGAAATGTGAAAGGCACAAATGCAAAAAATAAACTTTTTGGACTAAATTCGCATAATTTGTTAAACCACAAGAACGAAAATAACACTTTCCTCTATAAAATATCTTCCACCTCTTTGCGTATTGTGTGGGAAGCCAATAAGTAACATATATAGCGGTTGACGTCTCCTTCTTGACCAACCCCATCAAAACACAATTAATCCATGAGTTCTCCTCCATTAATTATCCTTAACCCCTTTCAAACGCTAAAAAGAAATGTTGAAACTTTCATGTGGTTTCCATCTTCCCGATAGTCTAGTGGGGAGGCCAATGATGTAAGTCTAATTAAATAGATGGGTCATAGCCCTTTACTTTCCACGCGGTATTTTTTGTATATGTTTTTTTTTCCTTAAATTTTCTTTTCTTCCACAAACCTTAAATTGTACACATTTTTATTCAAGTGAATTCTATCTAGACGCAATATATAAATGCATCTTAATACTGCTGCGTCAAAAAGCCTTTCGTTCAGAGAAATTTAATAGAATTTTACAACATTAAGACAAAGTTTAAACCTTTAATGGTAAAACAATAATTAGGAAAAAAAACTTAGTTAAAATTTTGCACATTTATAAAATTGGTTGCATTTTGATGATATGTGCTCGTACCTGTTAATTATAATGATGGTGAGTTGATATATCTGCAAATTTTGATGATATGTGCTCATATACATCGATCTCAAACTCTCATTTCCGCTTGGATAAGTTGACCACATACACGTATTAAAACTTCTAATATTATGTATTTTGAGTTTGATTTAGTTTTAATAATAGCAACGAGCTTGGCTTGGTTTGGTTTCCTTTGCTAAGATAATTTGCATGTTTAATGAAGTTTTATTTTATGCGATACATTTATATAAAGAAGTTGTGAGTTTAAATTCAAGTTGGTAAATTTGAGATAAAAAAATTCATGCATGTGCCCTCAGTGTTAGAGGTGAAGAAAAGGGACAAATGGTAAATACATTACGTATAAAAATTTTTGGACAAAAAATTGGTAAGTACACTAGTAAGCAAAAAACCGGGCGGGTGTTGGTTATTTTACTGTTATTGATTAACTTGTCGGCGGATGAAATAACGTTAGAAATTAAACGAGTTAGGTGACGCGAGATTACGGACTTGTTTAACAATAATACTATTTGGGCTTTGTTATTTGGTTTTATACTTGAGTTTAAGTATAATGATAAGTGAGCTTATGATTCTCTAGAATCTCACTCCCTCAATCGATACACAGAACAAAGAGAGGACGGTTACTTCTTCCTTTGTTCTTCATCACATTTACGTAATCATCAAAATCCAATTCCATCTATGAAAAATCGATGTTTTATCCGATAAATCATTGCGTGTAACCCGCAAATAGGTTAATCTAAAAGTGATTCACGATTTAGAGATTAATTCAGAAAATTGTTTAACAAACCAAGATTGAAATCAATGTTACAGGTTTGCATCAATAATCGACTTCATATCCAGGTATGCATTTATACAACAGCGGAAAGGGGGTGGGGCGTGCTTTAAGGAAGCTTCGGCACTGCTAACACGACCAATGTTTCACGAATCTTTTTTCCGTTATGAGGTTTTGCAAACACCACAATAGAAAGACTTTTAGCAATGAGCAAAATACAAAATATGTTTAAAATTATATTAATTGTGCTAGGATGGCAAGTATGAGGTTCTCTATTTGCAACCTCTGTTGTAACTACGACAGTCGAATATAAAAATTAATCAGACCTAAATGATGTACAAAATCATTTCATACTTCACCTGTTATAAATCAAACATATATGTATTTTATTCAAATAACTTAGTTCACCTTTTTAGTTTAAATCACACCTAGTAATGTCTTATTTTTATTGCATGATTATGATTAGAGATAACATATTTAGCACACTTTACATTTTAAATTAATTTTTATTATTTGGTTTTAAAATTCGTTGGAAAATATGGTTGAACCGAACCATAAGTTTCTTAAATTATGGATACGATTACGGGCATGGTATACTGATGTAGCAAAAACGTCAAAGCTGCTATTTTTTTGTTGGTAAAATTCTCAAAATAGTCCTTTTTTAGAGAGAAACTAAAAAATAGCCATAAATTTTAACAGATTCCAAAAATAGTCCATCAAATTTGGACTGAGGAGACGAGATCTGAAAAAAAATCCTCCGGCCAATAAAATTTAGACATGTGTCAAAATCCGACGAGTTTTTTAAAAATATTGGGGGACCAGTCCATATTTTCTATTAAAAGTTTTGAAATTAAACAGTATTTTCCGACAGTCTTTTAATGTTTACTAACGGGTCCCCACAACTTCCAAAAACATGGGAAAATATGAATTCAAATTCAGTTTTTCAAGACGCATTTATGATGAATTTGTACCAAAAAGACCAAAATTTATAAATATTGAGGGACCCGTCCATATTTTTGAACTAAAATTTATTTTCCAAAGCTTTCTTGCCAGACGGATTATTTAAGTTTCTTATCTAATCCTACAAATTTTAAAAACATGGAAAAATGTGTCATTTCATTTTGTCTTTCAAGACACTTACTTAAAAAATTTGAACTAAGGGGATCATATTTTTGAAAATATTGAGGTATCCATCCATATTCTTCACAAAATCTTAATATGAAAAAGTTGTCTTGTTAGACGAGATATTTAAGTTTCTTATCTCGACCCTATATATTTTGAACTCATGGAAATATGTGCCATTAAAATTTGTCTTTCAAGACACTTACTTGAAAATTTTGAACTAAGGGGATCATATTTTTGAAAATATTGAGGTACCCATCCATATTCTACACAAAATCTTAATATTAAAAAGTTGTCTTACCAGACGGGTTATTTAAGTTTCTTATCTTGACCCTATATATTTTGAACTCATGGAAAAATGTGCCATTAAACTTTGTCTTTCAAGACACTTACTTGAAAAATTTGAACTAAGGGGTTCATATTTTTGAAAATATTGAGGTCCCCGTCCATATTCTTCACAAAATCTTAATATTAAAGGGATATTGGTTTTAAATACTCTCAACTTTGACACATTGGTAGATAACACTCCTAACTTACGAAATGTTCCTCAACACTCTCAACTTTTAACGTATTTTCTTCTAGCACTCCCGGAGTAACGAGACACTAACTTCGTTAGTGTTTATTAATTTTTTAAAGTTTAAGGGATAAAATCAAAATTTTGTTTATTATATAATTCACCATCCTCTCCAATCAACCACACAAACTCTTCCCTGCTACCAACAACCACTCACCGATGAAATCAGGTATTGATCCGTGAAGCTTGTTACGGAACAGGTTTAGTAAAGTGAGGTTCTTGAGGTTCTGGAAAGAATCTGGTATCTTGCCTGTGAATATATTATTTGACATGTCCATTGATAAAAAAGTCTTTTAGCCTCCAAGCTCTTTAGTTAGAGATCCAGTAAGCGAGTTAACTCGTATTAGAAGACACAATGTAATTACAGGTAATATTATGCAAGAGGATAAAATATATAACAATTATTAACTATTAATTTATTAAATGCACTGTATCTAACTACCTAACTACTTGAAGGAATAAGGTATCACGACTTCACCGGTGAAACCGCAGTTAGCAGCGTCAAAGCGAAGTTATCGATTTCCGGCGGAATACAGCCGGTGTAAGCGTTGTAATACCTGATGTAGATTTGTTGAAGGCTTGTTATGTTTTCGAGTTCCGACGGTATAGTTCCACCAGTGGCGGCAACTGTGATGGTTGGTGACTGTCGGTGGCGGTGGTGGTTGGTGGCAGGGAAGAGTTGTGGTTGTTGATTGGAGAAGATGGTGAATTATATAATAAACAAAATTTTGATTTTATCCCTTAAACTTTGAAAAATTACATTTTTTACCCCAAACACTAACGAAGTTAGTGTCTCGTTACTCCGGGAGTGCTAGAAGAAAATACGTTAAAAGTTGGGAGTGTTGAGGAACATTTTGTAAGTTAGGAGTGTTATCTATCAATGGGTCAAAGTTAAGAGTATTTAAAACCAATATCCCAATATTAAAAGTTGTCTTGCCATATGGGTTATTTAAGTTTCTTATCTCGACCCTTTATATTTTGAACTCATGAAAAAATGTGCATTAAAATTTGTCTTTCAAGACACGAATCTTTAAAATATGTATGAAGGAGACGAGTATGTAGTATATTCGTACTTGTCCGTCCATATTTACATTAAATCTATCATCTTCATCAATCCTCATTCATTCACATATTTTCATCAAATTCTAACTCTTGAATCAAATCAATTAGCTTGGAATGGTTGATGTTTGAAACAAGATTAACACCTCCCCGTTTACAGTTTATTGGAACATAATCATACCTTCCGTTACCGGTTTGCCAATTACCACCATAACAAACAACAACATTATCAAATTCCATGGAAGATAAGGTTTAGAGTGGTATGAGAGGATGGTTTAGGGTGGTATGAAGTGGAAGATGATGAAGATAACTCATGTATATTCTTTGGATGATCATGTCGGAAAAGACGGAATCTCATACTATATTATCGGTATAGACGGAATATAAATAAATTTTGAAGGTCTAGACTAAATTTAAACACATAAGAAATAAACTACAAACTCGTCTTCTTGGTACAAATTCACCCTAAATGCGTCTTGAAAGACTGAATTTAAAGATATATTTTCCCATGTTTTTGGAAGTTGTGGGGACCCGTTAATAAACATTAAAAGACCGTGGAAAAGACTGTTTAATTTCAAGAACTTTTAATAGGAAATATGGACTGGTCCTCCAATATTTTTAAAAAACCCGTCGGATTTTGACACTTGTCTAAATTTTATTGGCCGGAGGATTTTTTCAGATCTCGTCTCCTCGGTCCAAATTTGATGGGCTATTTTGGGAAAATGTTGAAATTTAGAGCTATTTTTCAGTTTCTCTCTCCAAAAATGGCCATTTTGGGAATTTTCCCACTTTTGTTTGACCAAACAAAAAAGTGCCAATTAGTCAAGGGAACACAGCTAGCAAGTTAGATTCTTTTTTGGTTGTTAACGGGTCAGTTCCGGTTAGATGTTTAATTCACAACTTGTTCATTTTGTTTTTAGAGCATCCACAATAGAAGATTTTTAAAGTGTTTTAAAAGAAAAATCGTTATGTGAAGGAGAGATGGTGTGATGTGATGTGGACTTGTGGAGGAAAGAAGGTGGATGGAGATTCTTGATGAAGAAAGGATGAAGAATGTGTTTGTGAGATAAGAGAGAAAGGAGTAGAAAGGGAGTGTTTTTTGGGCCCAAGTGCCATGTAGGCATACAAAAACATCCACAAAAACACATTCTATTGGTGATGGTCTTAAGGGCATCCAAAATTTGTTTCGGATATCATTTGATTTTGATTCAGAGAATTGCATACTGGTCGGTTTCAGTTACAAGTTAAAATCATTTTTAGGTCGTTTGTCTTTAGTGTGTGGATGCTTGGTTTTTACGGGCGTGACGCAATGCGCATGTCCTCCCAATCGGTATAGCTTAAATTCCAAATTAAAGAAGTCTATTTCTTCCTTTAAAATCATGTTTCGTATAATTAACATTTACTTTTGAATGAAATGATAAATCTTTTAACTCAAATTAACTTTGAGACAAATAAAAATATACCAAAGTAGTTTATGTTTTGATCGAACAATAACTCTGTTTCTCTCATATATAATACAGTTGTATCGTTTAAGCACGTTCTTATTCATTAACCTACAAAATATTAAAACGAATAGAACTAGTAGTATATATATTTTCATACTTATATCGGTGAAATTAATAATAGTTAACATGTAAATAATAGGACCTAAAATAAACAGAGTTTGTTAAAGTAAAGTTTATATTGAGCTTAAACTAAAACATGCTCAAAATATAAAACGAGCTCTCGAGCTTTGTATTATTGTATATAATTTCATTAATAGAAAAGTATGATACATAATTAAAAGTATATACACGGCCTGATTATCTCATGCTTAATGACTACTTTCATGATTCTTTTTTTATGAAAAATTGATGCTTTCATGTCATCCTTGTTCCCCGTGAGCTTTTATGTATTGCTATCATTTTTCATTGAGAATCTATCTCCGTAGCTGCTTTGCGTAGTTGTAGCACTGGTTTTGCTTGGCCATTCCCTAGTGACGGACACGGGTGAACGCAAATCTTTCAATAAAACGACCGCGTCATTTGTTTCGGACACATGAAGCATGTTTCTAGGACTGTCATAAGCCTCTATCCTACCCACGGCCTGAATATCCATCAACGCATCTAGGACCTCACTCATTGTAGGCCTCATATCTGAATCATGCTGTAAACACCTAAAAGCCAATTCTGCTACTAATGTTATCATGTTCATGATTTCAGGATTCCTATCCGATCCTAAAACCGGGTCGATTAATTGATCAATTTCGCATCTTTGTATCATGTTTAAGGCAAAGTTAGCCAAACTAACCTCATCCTGAGATCTGTTTAAGTCGACAGCCACCATTGACGATATTAGTTCAATCAAGACTACCCCAAAACTGTAAACGTCGCTTTTATCTGTTAATTGATAGCGTTGGTGATATTGTGGATCCACGTATCCTGGAGTTCCCTGAGGAGCTGTTGACACATGAGTGACATTATTCGATATAAGACGTGACAGACCAAAATCTGCTACTTTGACGCCGAAGTTATGATCAAGAAGTATGTTGGTCGGCTTTACATCTCGATGTAAAATTTCTGAAGCATGAAGGTACACCAACGCACTAGCGGTTTCAATGGCAATGTTCATCCGTATCGGCCATGTTAGCAGGTTTTGGTTCGCTTGTTCACCATGTAGGTGATCTGCAACAGTTCCGTTGGGCACATACTCATAAACAAGGAGAAGTTCATGGCTTTGCCTAGAGGTGCAACCATAGAGAACGACAAGGTTTGGGTGTTTTAATTTGGTGAGGATTTCAACTTCATTTTTGAATTGTTGGACTCGATTGTAGTTGTGCTCATGAAGTTTCTTCACTGCAACTTCTCGGCCATCTTTGAGTTTACCTTTTTCGGAGAGATATAAAATTAGGTGAGTTGATTAAAAGTAAAATTTGATCAAATCAGTGACATTTTTACTTGAACAATTAAGTTCTCACCATAATAAACAGCTCCAAAACCTCCATCCCCTATCTCCCGAGAAGGGTCGAAATTTCGTGTGGCATCTTCGAGCTCTTTGTAGGTGAAAACAGATACGCCAAAGGAGAGATTTATGTCTTCAAGTTTTTGAGACTTGTTCTTTGATAAAACATAGGAAAAAGGGTTGCTCTTACACTGACGCCAAATAATGAAGATGACCAAAGACAGTATGATGATGATAAAGGCTGATCCAATTATAACTAAAACATGAAAAAAGCAACGGATTCATGCATAGAACTAGTAATAACGAATAGAATAGAAGATGCTTAGTTCTTACCCGGAATCTTAGTCGCCCGTTTTCTGCTTGGATTTTCTTCATAAACCAAATAAAAAAATTATTAGTTATATAATATATAGGATCAAAGATGTAAATTAACAAAAGTATATGTTCAAGGACAAGAAATGTTTTCATGACTAGGTTAGACAAAAGAAAAATAAAGCAGCAGTAAATTAATACCCCATATGACGCGTGAACAATGAACATCATGTTGATTTTCAGCAACACACTGTTGGTGGTTTTTCTGACAATCATCACAAGAAGGTGTCAAAGTAAAATTAATGAAGGCAGAAGAGTCGAGAAGAGAAAATAAATTATTTTGATCAAGTCCTGGACTAATTGCCGACAATTTCGAAGGTAGCTGCACTACTTTACATGTATGCGGGAGGCCATTTGGAACTGTTCCATTGTAGTAGTTATAGTAGAAGTTGTGATCTTTGCATTCATAGCTACTGTAATTAAATAGTTGCTCAAAATAACTGACATTATTTGTGCATTTGAAGAGAGTGATGGAGGAAGTTATTGAAATGGAATACAAAAGAGGGCTTGGAGAAGTGAGACTACTCATAAGCGCATCACAGCTTTTATTCTTCACAAGCTGGTCAAATGGTAAGCTCCAGACGAGTAAAGAGTTTTGATTAAAATCTAAATTTCTTACAATCTCAAACGACCATCCTCCAATTTGAATCTCTCCACCTATAGAAGTACAGTTGACCTTGATCAACCCACATCGTTTGTCTGTGGCATTGTAAAATGGGTACTTGAACGGGGAAAATGTTGGACAACTGAAACTTTCTGGGCAGACAGGCATAGAAACGTTGTTTGATATTGCAGAATGGAGTGGTTGACAGGCCAGAATAATCAACACGGAAAATAAGACGGGAATCATCATTTCAAATTCATGTAGAAGGAATTAGAGAACTACCAACTTATAACCTGCCTTCTTGAGACATTTGATAACCTTTCACACGGACAATTCAACTTGTTCTACTTTCTATGCGATTAAGTATATATAGAAGTTTCATTACATTGGTCCTTGTTTTCCATATTGACTAAAACATTCAAACATTGACATACTGATTCCTGTCCTCCATTCATTCTTATACATCTTTCAAACGCCAATAAGGACATACTTGGAAAGTTTCATGTGGTTGCCTCATGTAACACGTCTCAACTGATAATAATCCAGGTTCCAGAAAAAGACACCCAGTTGACTTTCGACCCTATTTTATTAGAGTTTTTTTTTCTCAAAAGGGTGTTTACTTTTCTTTGTTAAAATCATTCAATTTATTATCAAACATTTTCCTTTGGTTCAAAGGCTATGCGTGGTGGAGAGGCTATAAATTGGACGAATTCTGACACCTAGCGTCCAGTCAGCAAAGAGTAGAAATTTATTTTTGTGGTGTAATGATTTTGTAGCCCCTTCCAGTGCCACGTCACCATTCATTATTATTTTTTTAATAATTAAACTAAACAAATAAAAACCCATTAAATTAAATAATCAGATAAAAATACATTAAAATTAAAAAAGAAACATAAAAAAAACTAATATCCTTAATATACGTGCATTTTTTGAAGTCGTCGTTGTTGTAATAATGCGGCCTCTTCGTGTAACCCGTCCCTTACGAGTGATTCGTAGTCTTCTTTCATTTGTTTTAGTTGAAGCATCTTGGCCACCATTCCCTGATATTCGGTGGTTGCTTTGATGCCGCTTCCCATACCCACGACATGTGTTTCGAAACGATCGAACACCTCTTTAAGATGTTCGGTTTCTTCACTGGCCGCGGGGTTGAATCATGACGACGACGAACCCTCCCCTTTTTTGGATAATGTTTTCTTGTTCTGCCGAGGGGTCAACCAACTCAAGTACTTGTCTTCGTCGCCTAAGTTAACCGCGTCGTGTTCGTCAACGAGGTTAAACTTACGAGCATCGGAGGGTGTTGGGTGTGCTCGGATTTGTTGGATGATGAACCGGCTCGTCGAGCTACTGGTACGGTGGGTACCCCGTTCCATTTCGCGCATCCCCTTAGTTTTTCACAACATTTTAGTTGCTTCAACGGTTTCCCGATCCTCCCTTCACGATACCCTTGAGATCGAAAGTCGTTTAACGCTTGGGATTGGATGTCGGCGTTGCTTTGCCCACTACGCCAACCGGACTCGCGTAAGCGGTTGTATATCCCGGCAAACTTTTGGCAATCCGAATTAAGGTTCTTCCAGTGGGCTTGAACCGCTTCTTTGCCCCGGTAGTCTTCGGATTTACCCGTTAGCGCGAGCCAAGCTTCAAAAACTTTCCTCCAAAATATTCCGCTGGCTTGAAAGTTAGCTGCAAATTAAAATTATGTCACAATTAGTATACATTTTAAATAAACAATGAATAAAGTTATATAAATAGTTAATATTAAATAAATTTACCGACGTCGGGATCCTCCGAAATGACGATCCAAACCCTTGCGAGCAATGTTTTCATAACCGGATCGGACAACGAACCGGCCGTCTTACTGGGTCACTGGTCAGACCGGTTGAACCGGGTGGACCGGATTTAAGAATCGGCGCGTTGCAGCGTGTGCTGGTGTTGGTACGCTTACGGATTCGTAGTCAGTAACTATTATTTTCGGATGTTGTGATCCTTGGGGGTACATAATATTACCCAGGGAATACAAAGTTAATATTAATTGTTCCATTTGTGTCTAGTGCTACCAGGACAATTCACATACACGAAAAATATGGTCCTAGCTTATATTGCCTAAGTCTAACTACGCACATCCAACGTGATGGGGTGGGCTTTCATAGAGAGAATACTTAACGCGCAATGGCAAGGAAAAGTTTGTCCAACAAAAGCTTTTACATGTTATCTATCTTAAAACTTTTTAATCTATAAAACTTAAAAAGGGGGAAACAATATAATAGTGCATATGTATTTCACGACCTCAAAGAACCAAGACGATCCTTTTACAACTTCAAAGAAACCCTCCTATAAACAGAGATGAATCACATCTAATATAATAACACCAAAACTGAACATCAAGACCAAATCAAATCATAAATAACCGAATCTAATTCTCCTTTGGTTCACAACAACAAATTACCACAGACACCAACACAAAGAGTAATTTTGGATACCTTATATTGGGAATAAACTCCAAATCCTGACACGGTCTCGAACGCCTAATTTTGCTACGGAGAAATACATTGCCAAAAATGTTGAAGAACTAATTCTGACTCTTTGTAGGCCTGCAATTGAAACCCAAAACGATCGACAACGAAAACCATTGTCGAGATCAATGGTATGCAGTAGTAAGAAAATCACCATACAAATAGAATAATATAACCTTAAAATTAAATGTGCACCAACCTGCTTGATCTTCACCATCGCCAGAAAAGAGGATGTAGTTCTTGGCCACCACACCGTCGCTGCTGAGCAACCAGACCCCGCCGCCATCGTAGAGCCAGGACCCCATCGATCACAGTAAGAAGACCAAGAATCTACGTGTGACTGGTAGTAATAATCGTTTGCTTTGAGTGATTCCAGTGAACTAAGAAGATGAATGATGATTTGCTAGAAAGAATGAGAAGGTTGTTTAACATGGGTAAATATACGTGGCAGGCAACGGCAGCATTAGAGTCTTCTGATTACTCATCTAACTAACTAAGCATTGTTTACTTGTACCTAGTGTAACAAAAGTAGTAGCAGTAAAACAGTGTATAAATATGAGAAAACAAAAACTTCTAAATTAATATATATATATAATGTGTTTTGTTAATATTACTTAATATATTTAGTTTTTACGAGACATATAATGTGTTTGCTTTCATATAAAAGTTCAATTTATTTAAGGTATACATATTGTATGCAGGAAAGAACATTAATATTTATCCTTTTACTTAGCAATTATAGCATCAGTTTAGTGCTAGCTCAACTGGTTTAGTGGGTTTAGCTTTTAAAAGTTTTCGGGGTACCTGGGTTCGAAACTTGATTCTAACATATATTTTATTTTATGAAAATCTTCCTTCCTTTATTTGAAATCTGGTTGGATCGTGTCTCCGGTTCAACCGCAAACTTGCACAGACCGGCCGGTTATTTCAAAAGCGGTTTAGAGGGTGCAAACCGGATCGCTCATACTAACGATTCTCGGTTGGACTGGTCCGGTTTCCAAAACACTGCTTGCGAGAGCTACTTCCTCCTCCTCGCTCCATTGCTTTTATGGATCACGTTGCGCCATCGGCTCACCCGGTTGTTTTTTTTTGTGTTTACGACCCGGTTTTTTGCTAGAACCGGAGGCCCATGCCGTCTGAGTCTCCGGCACCGTCTCCGGGTCCGGTTGGGTAGACCCGAACGCCGGCATGAGGTTTTGGGGCATGAGAAAGTTGGCATACATGTTTAGGTTCGGGTCGGCTAAACCAAACGGGAAATTTTGGTTCGGTTGTTTTTGGGTGTTCGGGTTCCAAGCATGTTCACGTTCGGTTGATTTTGCAAACCGTGGAGTTGATCGAAAGGAGGGAATTGGTGTTTCAGTTGGTTCAGGTTGTTTTTAGGATTCATTTTGGTTGTATTTTTGAAGGATTTGGTTATGTGTAGTGTATGAAATGGAAATGGGTTTGTAGAAGAAGGGTGTATGTATATATATATTGTTCAAAATAATTTTGTTTTTTTAGACTTTCTAACTTCTCGTGGGCTGTTAAATATCAAAGTTGAAGATTGTTCCAGCCCAGCTATCCTTGGTTTAATGTTCATCGACCCAACGTTTTGTGGCGTGGCTTTCCTTCTTCATCCATCATCTAGGCTGTCAAACGGGAGATATTGCTAGCTTGCTAATTCGCAAATTGTCTCTAGATCCCATAATTTGTGCTCGCTGATTCTGTCGATGTCTTCCTTCTCTAGATAGACCGAGCATGCTAGTGTTATAAATTGAAAGACTTTAATGAAGGTTAACTATATGAATCGGTTTGTTTAGTCTTATTTCTAATCTCTTTTAATCATCAGATTGTAATCATCGGACTAGTCATCCATTATTCAATAAAATCGTCACATTTTGACATGGTATAAGAGGTGGCACGTGTAAGAATAAATATATTTTATATATTTATTATATATGGCCATTATAATCATTTATATTATAATAGATCAAAATATTAACTATACCTTCTTATATATTAGTTTGGTAATTGTTGATGAGCCATATTACATATAATTAACTAATAAGGTATATAAAGAGACATTAATATCATAACCTAATCACACACACATAACAATTTTGTGTGCCTCCTCTCTTCTAAACCGGGTTCCTCTCAAAAACCCTAACCATCCTTAACTATACATACTAAAGGGAAACTCGATCAAGATGACAAACATGTCGGCTACATCATACCCTACTGCGATTACTACTCTTCATGCTGTAACAGGTTCATAGGTTTAATATTTATAATGTTTTATATTACTTACATGAAGAACTGATCAAAATGTGACATCAGAGTGATGTTGATTAATCAGTTTTTCATGTTTCCATAAATCTAAGAAAGACATAAACTAAAAACTTGATAAACCTTATTTTTTCTTAATAGTTTTGATTGTTCTAAAACTTATTTTTTATCACGAAAAAAAGGTTTATAAAAACTGTGTAGATCATAACTTTTTGTGTGTTAAAAGGAAAAGAAATTATTTATGGTTGCCGTCGTTTCCTTATGTCACATCATAAGAATTGTTTCTCTCTTTGCATAGTTATTAATAGAATATAATTAATTCTTTGTTTCCTGAATTTTCTTATTTTTGTTTATGTATTTAATATAGAGTTAATTATTAGATTAGAGAATTGATGACAAGAACATAAATTAAAGACGTGTATATGTAGTTTGGATGTGTCGTAAGTAAAACAAAACTGTTAAAATTTTATATAATGTTCTTCATGTTCATCATAATTATCGAAAATTATATATATGTTGGTTCAAAATCTAGATTAATATTTGTTAATGATTATTTAGGGAAATATTTTTTTAAATCTTGGATAACTTAAAAGTTTTAATATTTTCTTAAAAGATTTGAATCCCCTTAAAATAGGAAACAAATATAATTGTTAATCATTAAATGGATTTGAACCAAATCTTATCATTATTAATTTAGTTAATAAAGATCATGGGTTAAGGGCTTAAACCGGTTTACGGGTTCACGTACTATTTAAAAATCATGTATTATGGACTTAAAATAGCTTATGTGTTCTAAGAGTTTATGAGTTTCTAAAATGGTTTGAGGCCATAACCCATAAACCCGAAAACTCACTAATACCGGAATCAACATTTTCTATAAAACTCCATAAAATCATGTAAACACCTAAATACTGAAAAACCCACTAAAAGCCGGAAACTGGCAATTCTCGGGAACCCAAAATTTTCGAGAACTAATTCCGCAAAATAAGGTCCTACCGGAAACTTAAAAATCCTTACTCTAAACATTTTCCGCTATTAACTAATTAAATGTTTTGTAAACCTTAAATATTATAAAATTTTACAAAACATAAAGGCTTAACTTGAATGAACTTTTGATGTAACACTTCTGCCCAAAGGTGATGAGTTACATTTACCATATCATTCAAGTATAACTGAAAGCTTTTGTTAGTTTTTGCCTAACATAATATAAATGTCTCACTTCTGCCCAAAGGTGACGTGTTACATTTTTATTCAGCAAAACTAGCATGTGCATAGTTATAATTGTCTCAGTTCTGCCCAAAGGTGATGTGTTACAATAATTTTGCACACATACTTAAATAAAATTTAATTCTGCCCAAAGGTGATTTATTTTTTGTTTAAGTAGAACTTTTAATTATAGTATATTAGTAATAATAGACATATCACATCTTCAATAAAATATAATGATCCTCACATTAATGATCTTTCATTAATCTAATGATCATAAATTTTAATATGTATTATCTTAATATCCCATAACATTACTCACTATAATTTTCTTCTATAAATAGCTATCTCATCCAAATCATCCACTCTAATCTCAAAACACGATTGAATTTTGTCTCACAAATAGTTTTAATAACATTTAGCTCTTCTTAATTTTAATTATCCATTAAGACATGATATGACTATCCTACTGCTCTTTCTAATAACAATCATTCCATTGAAAACTAGAGCATAACAAATCGAATGAGTCAATCTGATCTCTTACGATAATGATAATCAAGAACTTATATAAATAAATGTTATCACTAGAGTTATTCTAGATTTAGTTTTTCCTAAGACTAATCAAAATAACTCCTAAGATTCATGCACTTCTTAAAAATTCTAACTATAATGTTAAATGGTATTACTGAATACATCATAATGTACAATCATGACCCATAAAATTAAGGGCTCACACGTGAAATTAAGTACAATATTCTAGTACATTACATACTAAAATTTTCAATAGTACAATTTGGTGCCTTAAGAATCAACTATAACACTCAGAAGTCCAAAAGGAAAATGAGTGTGTTGATAAGCAACATATGTACAAGAAAAGAAGCATCTGGTACTAGAAAATAAGATGTTATTCAACTCACTACCACTAAAACCTAAAAGAGGATCATTCTAAGGTTCATAGACAAAATACAAGTGCTACTTCCAGCTTTAAGTTCTCTAAGGAGAAGTCTCATTGCAAAAATATGCCATTAGATTAGGCATAGGCATTACAAGATTAGCCATAATTCAAAAGAACAACTGGCTAAAATTAATAGTTATATATTAATGATATTTAAGTCTGCTAACCTAATATTCTCATTAACACATGATTGGTTGAGTCTAGTTATATATGTTTACCCAAAAACCAACAAATAACTAACATGAGGGTTAGTGACAAATTTAAATGTTAAGGTTATTAGAACCATGATAAACTGTCTTCAAATTACGCTTTATGATACCTTAAATATTCTGTAGATTAATCAGAATTTAGTATCAATACTTAAGTTACATTATGACAGTTATAAGGTTTGCATAGCCAACATAAAGTCACTATTACCTTAAACTCTCATATGATTTGTTATCAATATTTGGATTGAAACATTTATAAAATACAACTAGATGATACTATATATTTTCACAACTTTTGTTATCATGTAACAAAAGACAAAAGAGACATATAAAATTCATCTATTAAAACCAAAGTTCATGAGAAATCATGACATGGTTAATGAGGTTGATTTTTCATATAATCTCATTCTCAGTATTTTAAATCATGTGTTAGATGCCCTAAATATTGTGTGGCTTAAGAAATAAGTATGGGTCCACCAAAAGTTATATTTCATTTATATTCGTGGAACTTATTCAAACGGAATATTCAGACATAATTGTTTTATCATTTAAAAGGCTATTTACTTGTATCTAATATGTCTTCCATGATCCACGGTCTTAAGGAAATCCATTCATATATACTTAATACGATTTCTTCGAAATATGTCCCTAAGTTTACTATGACATCTGAACGTAAATGAAATCAAATTAAGTCTAACATATATATAACAGATTCCCATGTCACGTACATCATTGAAACTTCTCTTGTATTTTTTCTAGAGATATTAAAGATCAGTAGGAGCCTTAAGTGTCTCAATCATAACTTACAAGATTTGCAAGAGGTGGGGGAGTGAAAACTTTATATTATCTCAATTACACCTCTTGTACAAGACACTGCTCCATCACAACACTATTCTATCAAAACTTATCTCTTTAGAATTTACAATCTCTTACAAAAGTTTCATTGTTGCTTAAAGTGGGCAAATTCGGATTTCTTACTAAACTAATCCTCAACAAGAGAAACTCCAACAACTAATATTATTAACTTGTTTCTCTGTTAGAATCTACTGGTCTATAAATATTGACCCTAAGCATGTTAATTTTTCTAGCGGTTTCTAAGATTAGTGGGAGCAGTAAAAGTCTTTACAATGACTTGTTAGAAGTACAAGAGGCGGGGGGAAGAGAGTTATTAAATTTTACTCCAAATTTAACTCCAATTACACCTCTTGTACACCATACTGCACCAAATCTTACATACTTAGAATCTTGAAAATGATAGCAACCTAACCAAGAGCTAATCCATAAAACCGAGACTTTTAAAATTACCCAATAGTCAACTTAGGAGGCCATCTAGGTTTTAAAACCTACTAAATTTGATGCTTATGTAAACTCCCTAACTAAAGTTGAATTGGATGTTGGAAAGTTTAATGATCATACCCCTTATAATTAAACCATTATCATCAATCAAAATTGACTCCATAAGTCGCTAACGTTTTGAGATTTGGTTGAATCACCTAAAGGTGTTCATAACTAAACTAAATCCTAACACAAACGTTTAGACAATAAGAAGCACGATTGATTGTTAAAGGTTATATTCAAGGATAAACCAATTATCAAAGAATCTTCTTACCTATATTACAAAAGATTTCTTTAAGGATCGTTATTGTTCTAGTAGCTTACAATAGTTAAGAGCTACATTATGTTAACATTAAAACAACTTTCCCTAACAATTGGCTTACATATTTATATGTTCATAAAACAACCTAAAAGTTATAAACTGAAGGTCAAAGAACATTTAGTTTATAAGTCAATAAAATCCATATATGGGTTAATGCAAACATCAAAATATGATGAAATATTTATACAGTTATTTTCATCAAAAACAAGTGGATTAATGTACCTACCTCAAGATGAGTGAGAGCAACTAAAAACAAACTTGTCCTTATATAGATGACATTCTTCTGACAAGTATATGTTACATGAGTCAAAGCATTTTCACACATACTTTGATATTATAGATCTCAGATATATTCATTACACATGTAACAAACAGTATTGCTCTACTTTAGAGGATAATAGGAACACATAGATTATTTCCTTATGCTTCATTAAGTATAAGCCTTATATAAGTTCAAGTCTATACTCGTTTAGATATTACTCAAAATTGCAACACACTAGATATTTCTAGATTAATGTGAAGCATCTAAAAGAGTATTAAGATATCTTTAAAAGAAACGAAAGACTTAATTTAAAAGAAGAAGTGAGAATTCAAACCGGTAGATTACTCTAAACTTTGTTATATTCAAAGATAAGAAAATGTAATTTTCAGGATATAGTCTTATGTCAGTAGACAAATCTATCTCATGGAGGAGTCATAATGAACTGACAACAATAACCTAAGTCATAACGACATAATATGTTGATTAATTACAATGTTGTTGAATATTTATTAGTGAACTCATAAGTTTTATTAAACTCCAGATAAATTATATATTGAAGACTAATTGTGATAAAGTCAGCTACCATGTTTTCTCAAACAGTAACAGTTTGAGAGGTGCTGCATTATATTTCGATATGAAACTAATTATTCGTTTATGAACGAAATGAGGAATCTAAATTTTCGTATCGAATACATTCATGATATGCTTAAGGATCCTATAACTAAAGGTCTACCCGTAAATATTATGAAAGCGCTTATAATAATGACGGGTTATTGATGACTATGCGCAACTGCATATCATACTATGAATGATTAACTATTAAATTTCCTCATCAGTTTTGATTTGTATGTCTCTTAATATGTTCTGCATGCACAATGAGATATAGACAAATTATTATACAAATCAAACGTTTGAAGGGATTACTTGAAAATTTTGATCATAACTACTTAGGTTTTAAATAAGGACAGCAGTATGATTAATGGGGATCTTGAGCTGATGTTCAATTCAATGACTGTATTTTTCTGCTCCAGTTCAAGTTTTAAAGCTAAAATGAGTGTTAACTCCTGATCAGGCTTATCTAATACTCATAATAAATGATTACTCGCCCAAGTGGGAGAATGTAAGAATAAATATATTTTATATATTTATTTATATATGGCCATTATAATCATTTATATTATAATAGATCAAAATATTAACTATACCTTATTATATATTAGTTTGGTAATTGTTGATGTGCCATATTACATATAATTAACTAATAAAGGGTTTTCCCTTGGGTGTATATAAAGAGAGATTAATATTAACATCATAACCTAATAACACACACATAACAATTTTGTGTGCCTCATCTCTCCTAAACCGGGTTCCTCTCAAGAACCCTAGCCATCCTTAACTATACATCCTAAAGGGGAACTCGATCAAGATGACAAGCATGTCGACTACATCATACCCTGCTGCGGTTACTACTCTTCATGCTGTAACAGGTTCATAGGTTTAATATTTATCATGTTTTATATTACTTACATGAAGAACTGATCAACAACCCGGGCCATGTGCAGGAGTGCTCTCACGCAGTGACCACTCTCAACCGGGTCGAAAATTTTACTTTTCAAAAATATATATTTCAAACAATATTATAAGTTTTCAAAAATATATATTTCAAACAATATTATATTTCAAAATTTTACTTTTCAAAAACTTTATATAAAATGATTATTTTGATTTATGAAAACATAACTTAAATATTATTCGTAGTTTTATAAAATTGGTTTACTTGATTTATTTTTTAAACTTTAAATAATCGAAGTTTTATATAATTTACTATAAAACGATTACAATAAAGTGATTTATATATTTATTAAAACACTAGTCTTTAAATTACAATATAAAAGAAAAATACATCTTTTAAAAATATTATTAGTTTGTATATTTATAAGTCAAGTTTACTTTATATATATTTATTAGAAATATTGGTTTTAAATAATTCAAACTTTAACTCATTGATAGATAATACTCTCAACTTCTAAAATGTTCCCTAACACTCCCAACTTTTAACATATTTTCTTCTGGCACTCCCAGAGTAACGAGACACTAACTTCGGTATGATGGGGGTAAAAAGTGTCATTTTTTCAAAGTTTAAGTGATAAAATCAAAAATTTAGTTTATTATATATTCACATCCTTCTCCACCCAACCACCACCCCCACCCCACCTCCCTGCCAACCACCGCCAACCACCACCGCCATTGAAGATCACGCCGAAAGAATTTGTCACCACCACCGTCGTACTTACACTCGCTACCATATATGAGGTTACCATCTTATCGTCATACTTACCTAATTTTGTTTGAAATTAGGTACAGTGGCGGTGGTTGGTGGCTTCCGGTGGTAGATGCGAGTGGTGGTGGTTTGTGGCTGCAGTGGCGGTGGTGGTGGTGGTTGTGGCTGTAGTGGTGGTGGTTGGTGGCTGTCGGTGGTGGTTTGTGGTTGCAGTGGTGTGGTGGTTGGTGGCTGCAGTGGCGGTGGTGATAGGGAAGAGGAGGTGGTGGATGGGTGGAGAAGGATGTGAAATATATAACAAATAAAATTTTGATTTGATCCCTTGAACTTTGAAAAATGGCATTTTTACCCCAAACACTAACGAAGTTAGTGTTTTGTTACTCCGGGAGTGCCAGAAGAAAATATATTAAAAGTTGGGAGTGTTGGGGAACATTTCGTAGGTTGGGGAGTGTTATCTACCAATGAGTCAAAGTTAGGAGTATTTGAAACCAATATCCCTATTTATTATAACATTAGTTTTCGTGTTATTATATATAAGCATATATACATATATACATAACTAATTACACATATACGTACATACACGGACGAGAGATACGAGAACCACAAGTACCATTGTCGGTTTTTAATAAAAATAATTTATTTAGTTATTGTTATATTTATACATATTAAATTGATTTAAAAATAAAACTAACAAAAACTATCTAAAAACCCGGGGTGGCAGGGAGTCGAACCCACGAACTGCACCCCCCGGTGAGTCAAGAGATCTAACCAGCTGGGCTACCAGCGACGTGCAATATAGGATAGGAATGATTAAATATAAATAGACGCATACATGACATAATACAAGAACAAAACCCTAACAACAACAATCAGATCAATTCGCGATTGATTATTAAATCAGTGTTAGGGTTAATGTTAACCAAGTAATGGCGAACGCAAATCAATATTCAATTATCTCTTAGCTTGTCGTATGACGAGTCAAATTAACGAACTGCAGCCGACGATGGTGATTGATGAACGGACCAGTAAACAACAATGGAACTCTAATTGGATTGAGGGTTATGGTCGGTGAGGGTTAGGAGATGGAGTCTGGAAGTTTAATTGAGTTATTATTATTAATATTGTTTACATATATATTGAATCTGATCTAGGGTCGACTTGGTATAAGAAGATGCAGATTTATACGAGTGTCGGTTAGGCCGTAATTGGTATGAGTAATATACTTTTGATTTAGTTTCTATATCCATTATGAGAATTCAGGTCTAAGAAATCTCCAGTTGTAATCGGGTTGAGATTATTGGGTAAACGGGTCAAGATACTAGATTGGTAAATGGGTTGTAACAAAATTTTCATTTTAGACCCTAAAGTTTGAGGGTGGATACAAAATGAGGTTATCGTTTTAGTTTAGGGTTAAAATTGCATAGTCTTGAAAGTTGTTTATATATATCACATATATAATTATATTATAATATTAAAATAAATAATTAACTCGATAGACGCGATATTTTTATTGGAATGTTTTCCCAAATTTAAATGGGTCGGGTAATATAAACTGGTAAAACCGAGTTGTTACAGTCTCCCATACTTTAGGGAATTTCATCCCGAAATTAAAGGATACTATAACAAACCATTAAATTTTTTAGGAATTTTATTTTTTTTTAATTAAATTTAAAAATTCATTATAGCACAGAACTTGGAATAGTTAAAACAACGCTCCAAATGCAAATTCGATAAGAGCACTTATATATAAGATGTACCAACGGCGTATGAAGGGTGAGGATTTGGTGGTAAGTGTGTTGAACCTCCAGATGGGTAATATGGAGGGATTTCAGAGGGCTGATAGGTAGGAACCTCGGAAGGATAATATGTCGGGATTTCAAATGGTTGATACATGGGTAAACTTGTCGGGTGGTAGCTCGAATGCCGTGGGGCTTGGTAGGCTTGATTTGTAGTGTTATCTAGATGGTAGATTGGAATTTGATTAATATCGGGATGTTGACCATGTTCCTCGTTAGAGTTGAAGAATGCTTCGAAGTAATCTTTACTCATAATGCCCTTTGGAAATTTGTAGTATTTTCCTGCTCTTTTTGCTTCACGATCATAATACTCCATTAATTTCTCGTAAGACATCTAAATTAGGTGGTTTAGAATGAGGAGAGGGAAGAAAGGGTTACCAGCCAATCTTATCCCTAATTCAAATAAACAAGTAAAATGATTTCCTATACTTGGATCGAAGCTTGGGTATTGTTTTATGATACCCAATTCGCTAAGATCGATGGCTCTGATACCAACACTTGTCACACCCCAAACTACGGCCTAGGTGTATGACACATATGTTGGTACCACAATTGTAATTAAATCAGAGTTACGTTTTAATAGCAGAAGTCTTAGAAACTTGTGGATTTAATATGTAATATTTACATACAAAAGTCGGGATATTAAAATTTCCCGAATATAGTTTGAGAGGTTACTTGTTTAAGTTTTACAAAACCAACCACCATTTAACATTATATTATATTTAACAAAAATATCCGAGCCATCGGATTCTTGCACTTCGTAATTCCAAGTGCTAATCTTGGTCACCTGCAAAATGTAAGAAAATACGTCAGCAACGAATGCTGGTGAATATGCTGACGCTAAAAATATTTTCTTTACTTAATCACCCCTCGAGACTACGTAGGTCTCGGCCCAACGTGGCTTAGGAATAATCAAGTTAAAACAACACAATTCATAAACTCAAGTCTCTCTACTTGGTTCCCCCAGCAAACACCGCAACGTTCGACTAGTTGAGTGCCTATACGTATACACAAGGTCATACACCCCGCAGGCGAGCGTAATTGTGACCAGGTGTGATGTGCCCACCACATATGTAAGGATCCAGAGAAACGTACACGATAGCCTGAGGCCAGTATTTATACCCTTGTTTATAAATGTTAGAGACACTTAGTCCCATGTAAAATTTTTCAAGTAACACGTTTGACTCGTTTGAAAAAAAGTTTGTAAAACTTGGGGCGTATTCACCTTTTGATTTGGATCGGCTTCAAACACGTCCGAGGGTCTTTCCTGTTGCTATCTCGCACCTAGAGTACGAGTATAACCAATTGTTAGTTGGATATAAAATCCGGCTTAAGACATTTAGTCTTATTTTATAAACTATACCTCAAAGAACCTTTAGTTCAAAATCTCTTTTACTTTAAAACCTTTAGTTTATTTATAAAATCCTACGTTTCTTCTTTTCTAAGAAGCGCATTCTTTTCTTTCATTATTTAAGAATAGTTATTTATTCCTTAAATAAGATTTATAACAAAGAATATATATATACTTACACACATATATACATATTTCTAAATATTCATAATCTATATTTTATTATTTCTTTGTTATATTTTCTTTTCTTTTATCGAGGTATCGAGTATAATCTCGACGTAAGGTTTAAGTCTTTTATAATATTTTATTATTATTTTATTCGGCATTATGCCTACCTTTGTTGGCTTATGGAATCCCTAACTACTCGAGCAGCACTCCAATGCCACTTCACCTTCTTCTCTTTCTTGATCAACTTTTCTTCTCGTTGTACTTTCCTTCGCTCGCCAAACGATAAACGCCAATCTTTCACCACTTATCAGTACGCCTTACGAGACTAACCATCTTCATGTAGAGGAAGTAACAAACGCCTTCTTGGTCGATACATCGGTGGAACGTGGCACGAATTTCGAGGATACGATGGCATGGAAAACGAGGAAATGGGGCACGCTTTTTGAGGTGGATCGAGGGTCGGGCTCTTGGGTTTTAGAGAGAAGCTAGATAGAGAATTATATGTGTGTTTTTGGTGTGAAGAATGGAGATCTCGGACTAGCTATTTATAGACAAAATTCTGGAACCCGTCGCGGTACGCGACGGCCCCTTGGTACCTGTCGCGTAGCGCGACGTGGCCCAGGCCAGTCACCATATAGATCTGCCATGTGTCAGACGGTGTGCCACGTGTTGACACGTGGCGAACGACGTGCCACGTGTGGACGCGTGGCAGTCTTGTGCCAGAGGTGTCAGGCCACATCATCGCGATACGCGATGACGTAGGCTCAACAGCGATTGCGTATCGCTGTTGACTCTTCTATAATGTTTTGACTAATCCCGTCGCGGTACGCGATAGGTTCCACTTTTATCTCTTCGCGTATCAAGATAGGATAAGAAAACAGAATTTTCATTTTTAACCTTGGAGTTTGGAATTTGGCAAAATTGGTCCCTTGACTTTGAAATCTTGACATTTTTGGCTCGAAATTTCCGTGATGTTACGATTATGTTCTGGACCATATTTATTTAGATCGTCGGATGGTCCACATGATTCGTCACATCGTGTGGGTTTACAAAATATTTGAGTAAAACATGATTTTGGGAAACAAAAATATTAAGGAGTTTTAATTATAAAACTAGCAACTCATTAATGTAAAAAAACAATTTCAAAAGTTGCAACAAAATTATTATTATTATTTTATGTTTATTATTATTATTATTTTTTATTACATTGCAAAAATATTAGTATTCAAAGAGATAACTTATTAATAGCTAAGATTAATGAAGGTAAGGAATAAGATAGAAGTAGGCTTTAGATAAACAACCATTTTAAACAAAAGGGACTTTATTCAAAAGATGGAAGGTAAATAATCCAAATACGGAAATAATTCAATGCCATAAAGAGGCGTAATTAAGAAAAATGCAAAATAAATTAAGATAGATAAAGGGAACGACAAAAGTCTTCACGGTCATTGAGTAGCTTAATTGGCGTAACTTGAGGCACCATGAGGAGTTGCAGGAGTAGGAACAGTTGAGGTAGATTGATTCGGTATTTCTTGGAAAACTTGAACGGTTTGCAAGAGAGTTGTTTGGTGGAAATATGTCTGGTAAACTTGAGCTTGTGGTTGTGAGGCTTGGTAGTGTTGGGTTAAATAAGGTTGACCTTGATTGATGGGAGGATCTTGAGGGACATGAGGTTGGTGGGTTTGAGCATGGGTCAAGTAGTAGGGTGTAGTTGTATATTGAGCTTGATGAGCTTGGGTAAGTTGTGGGCACACATTACGGAGATGATTTGGGTCCTTACAATAGTAGTAATCACGGTTATTAGGAACATCAGGTTGAGTATGAGGGGTAGGTTATTGTGGGACAACTTGTGCAGTAGGCGGGACACGACAGGTGTTAGCAAGATGGCCATAATGGTTACATTGGGTGCAACGATGACATAATGATTTAACTGGGTGATGATGGTTACAAATGGAGCATAACGGGAAAGGACCGAGGTAAGGTTTCTTGTTTGAGGAGACTTGCGGGTGGGTAGGTTTTGTTGCAGCAAGGTTCTTACATTTCTTGTTGTGGGGATGAGTGGAGGTAGATGGTTCGTAGTCACTAGCAGAGGAATTAGTGAGAAAAGTTGAATTGTTTGCATGGAGGTTCTGAATTTGGGTTACTATCCTAGGGATCGCAACAGTTATCTCTTTGGCGATATAGGCAGCCATACGGCGATTGTGAGAATCAAACGATTGATGTCGAGGATAACATTGGTTTCTTGAATGAGACATTCTATAGGGACAAAAAATGAGGATTTATAAGATGAATGATAAATTGAGGAAATCATAAGAATAGTAAAATTTTAATTTATGTGGAGATAATAATGTTGTCTTAAGAAGTAAGGGGATTTGTACCATAAAGATTAAATGCAAAAGATTATAAGATGAGGGGGTACATTGCGAAATAGTTATTAAATGATGTAGTCAATAAGATTAATGTGTGATGACTACATGAGGAGTTAAGTCAGTTTAAAAATTTAGATTATTAAGTTTACAATAAACTAACGAAATATAAATGGTGGATGTTGGCCTCCCATGAGCTTTCCATGGCAATTTGAATGACCCAACGAACTAACGAAAAACAACTGAGTTGGACATTCCATGAGAGTTACATGGCAATTTGATTGTCCCAACTAATTAACGAATTAAAAATGTAATGAAGTTTGTCGGCCCAATGAGCGTTACATGGCGTTTTAACAGACCAAACTAAAGAACGAACTATCGAAATAAATACGGGTAGTTGGAGTATCTTGTGAATCACCACGTTGATCACTCCAACAAAAATACGACAAGTTAAGAAATGGATAGTAGGAGTGCCCATGGGTTCCATGGATTTTTCACCCAACTAACCATTTAAATAACGGAACACAATAATCAGGAAAAACCGAGTTTAGCCACGTATCACCGTGAATTCGGTTTAAGATATTATAGGGATGCAACCACTAACGTGGTTACGTTTGACAGCTTAGGATGTCGGTCATATAACATTTATGGGTTTCGCTCGGGTCCATAGGGTTGAATACTATGGTAAGGTTATCACCCTGGTAAGGAATAGCGTCTTACCTTTGGTTGTTGGAACCGTTTTGCCAGTGCTCAACTAACAATTTCACTTCCCTTTCATTTATCGTAGGGACATGCCACATAACCTAGCCTTAAGGTGTACGAGCAAAAACAACAGGTGGGAATTCTTAAGGAATTTCCCGAAAATAAAAGCAATCTAATTTTTCGAAAAGTTTTCTTTGAATGTTGAGGCATAGCCTTGGAGTTTGTGTGTGTGTGCATAACAATACAATAATTAATCAATACTTTTCTAGGAAAGCTGTAAACAATTTTAAACTTGAACACATAAAGGTAAACAAATAGGCACGTATAGGGCTTCTAAACATGTGTCTAAGGCAATTTCTCACGACCTATCTTAAACCTTCGGCTCTGATACCAATCTGTCACACCCCAACCTACGGCAGAAAAGCCGGGGCGCAAACTGATTGGTCACAGCTTTTCAAAGGTTACTATCAAACAATATTATAAGTTTCAGTATCTGTTAAATTAAATTACATATAAAACAAAATCGATACAATATTCAAACAAAACAATAATATATGAAACAAATATAAATCATAAAAAATATTGTCTCGTTAATATTTTCTTCTAGCATACATCCTTAAGTGTCTTCTATTTACTTCACATCACACGAATACCTGCATATGCGTTGAAAATAAAGAAGTTTTGTCAACACAAGGTTGAGTGAGCAACACACCAGTTTAAATGTACATATAGTATATATAAAAATAAGTAATTGCAACAAGTCATATGAGAATAACAAATTAACCAAATGAGCAAGTATAACTGAGGTGTCGAGAAGCACAAAGTCTATAACGACTGACGTATAATTATACTATTCTGAGATTAAGCTAGACCTCTCCGAATGCGGAAGCATATAAAGCAAATAAGCACACAAACAAGTAAGGTATAAGTTGTTAACACATAAGACAATTGTAAGGCCCCGTTCCCGGTAGCCCTACTTTAGCGTCGAATTTACTCATAAACTCAGTTCTTACAATCAGAGTTAATTAAAACTTTCGCGAAACGTTAACTTAAATCATCCGTTACAATACATTAAATCTTTTCTTTGATACCATAACACAAAACATTATATTTAAAACATTATTTCTTCCATCTTCAGATGCCAGCCATTCAGTCCATGCCATGTGTCTTCCTCATGCTAGCTCTTTACTCTGATCACCTGCGTGCATACTAAAAGTCAGCTACGCTGAGTGAGTTCTAGTTAATCAAGCAACTTATCATACAACCACTACAGGCATTTATATACGTGTCCAAAGACGCATAGTCCACTGTCTAACCTGTTACTGCTTAACCACTTAATTACCCCTACAGCTTAGCCACTAAAGTACCCCTACAGCTTAGCCACTTATGCCACTTTATGCCACTTATGCCACTTTATGCCACTTATGCCACTTTAATAACGAAGGCACGCATAGACTCACTCTACCACGTGCTCACGTTATGCCCCTAACATTACTAGACCCCTATCCGCTTCTATCTCACTATGCTTCTATTTGTCTATAACCCACTTCCTACCAGCACATTATTTACATAATCAAATCACATCAAAACAATCACACACACTAATAACCACTTGACAGTCACTATCCTTGGCGATACGTGCAATATCCGCAGATCGTTCTCGCACCGGCAAACATTAATATTAGCTACTTGTGTAACATCTATAGCATACACTTACCACTTAAGGTAAGTGTATTCACACTTCACATCGAGTATGCACACAGCCCCGAAAACATAACAAGTAAATGGGGCTAGAAACTCACCTGAACTCGATTACTTCTTCTGCTACTGGTTATTCCCTCTTGAGCTGTGCGCGTCTAACTGTTTAATAATTGAATATCAAATACCACTCTAGCCATTCTCATTGCTACTTAATTAGTCTTACGCGTCTAAGCAGGTTTTACTTCATTGAATCATTACCCGGTTAGTTAATCTGTACTCGTTAACCTTTAAAGGCATCTTTCATAATTAATCAAAGTCCAAGGGCTAATGTGTAATTATCCCATTCTTATCTAAGTCCAGGGACTGTTCTGCCATTTCGTAAACTTCTAGTTTTTTACTGGAGTTCATTCGCTACTTTTGTCTCCCATAACGAATTGGCTAATTCGTTACATTATAACGAGTTGACCTTCATAGTGATCTGAACTCTATAACGAATTGGACCTTATAACGAACTAGTCCGAATCAGTCCATGTAACGAATTGGACCTTCTTAATTTGTCATCTCTTCCATAACGAACTTGATCACGAACTTTCATTAGCGAACCACTTGACGAACTACCTCTAGTTCGTTAACTCCCCGTTAGCGAATTAGGGTTAGGTCAGAGAATGTTAGAAACATTCTCTGACATTCCCCTTACCTCGTACACACTTTCCGGCGCCGCCATTGCCGGAAAACCGTGCGGTGGCCGGAAAAACGTATTCCAGCACAATTTTCACCGTTTTTCGTCCCGTTCAATCCAGATCTGAGCTAGGGTGACCCCTAAGCTCATCTTAGGTTCGGTTTATACCCGATTCCACCAGGATCTCATGACTCTAATGGTTTAACAGTGTCGGATCGTCGTTTCGTGACTAAATCTAACGGGTTTGAGTATAAAAAAAATCATACTTTCATTACCTCGGGTCGGAAATCACTTCTTCTTCTTCTTCTTCTTCTTCTTCTTCTTGGTTTCGGCTAGCTAGAGAGAGAGTAGGATGAGAGAGAGCTAAGTGTGTGTTTTGGTGGTGTATGGAATATGTGTAAAATGAATGGAAAATGAGAATTAAGGTTTATATAATTATGGATCATGGGCTTAAGCCCATGGTCTCTTCCTTCCTTCCCAAGTCCATAACCCATATCCATTACCCTACACTAGCCCGACCCATACTAGCTCCTACTTTATTTATTATCTCCCCGCTAACCCGAGTAAACTTTCCCACTAATGTTAAATACATAATTAATATTATTTTTAGAAATTTCGGGATGTTACAACAATAGGTGCAGTTTTGAGTATAAGTATATATAAGAAATATAATTTACGCATATGTCCCCAAAAAGTGGAAAAAGAAGTAAAAATAGGGGAATGTGGTACTCACCTCGATAGACGAAGAAAAGATGATTAAGGAAATGTGTAAGGCCCCGACCCCGGTAGCCCTACTTTAGCGTCGGATTTCCTCATAAACACAGTTCTACAAATCAGTGTTTATTAAAACTTTCGCGGAATATAAAAATTTAACCTTTTAGTACAAAACATTTAATCTTTTCATTAAAACCATAACATAAAACACCATATTTTAAACATCGTTTCTTCCATCATCAGATGCCAGCCGTTCAATCCATGCCATGTGTCGTCCTCATGCCTTCTCGATAAACATATATACCTGCGTGCATACTAAAAGTCAGCTACGTTGAGTGAGTTCTAGTTAATCAAGCAACTTACCGCACAACCACTTCATACAATATGTATGTATCCGAAGACACATAATCCACAGTCTAACCTGTCCACCTTACCACTTAACAACTTAACTGCCCCTAACCACTTAGCCACTTAGTTTACAGAAGCACATAGAGGCTTGCCCTCTCACGTGTTCACGTTATGCTACTTAATAACAGGGGCACGTATAGGCTTTCCCTATCACGCACTCACGTTATGCCACTTAATAACGAAGGCACGTATAGGCTTTCCCTATCACGCACTCACGTTATGCCACTTAATAACCAAGGCACGTATAGGCTTTCCCTATCACGCACTCACGTTATGCCGCTAACACCCTTACTAGACTCTTGCCACTTCTAACACACTCTACCTCTACTTGCCTATGTCACACTTCATATCAGTTCATTATTTACATAATAAGCAAGTCACATCATAGCATTGATACACACTAACAACCACCTGGCAATCACTCTCCTTGACGATACGTGCAATATCCGAAGATCGTTCACGCACCGACAAACATTATATAATAGCCAACTTATATATCATCTATAGCATACACTTACCACTTAAGGTAAGTGTATTCACACTTCACGTCGAGTATGCACACATCCCCGAAAACATAACAAGGAAATGGGGCTAGAAACTCACCTGAACTCGGTTACTTCTTCTGCTATTGGTTATTCCTCCTTGAGTTGTGCGCGACTAACTGTTTAATAATTGCAAATATTAAATACTACTCTAGCCACTCTCAATGCTACTTAATTAGTCTTACTCGTCTAAGCCGGTTTTACTTCATTGAATCATTACCCGGTTAGTTAATCGTTACTCATTAACCTTTAAAGGAATCTTTCATAAATTATCAAAGTCCAAGGGCTATTATGTAATTATCTCATTCTTTCACAAGTCCAGGGGCCACTTCTATAATTATTTCAAAGTCTAATTCGTTACAAAATCCTCCTTCATTCTCTATAACGAATGGCCTAGTTCGCTCTCTCAATTATAACGAATTGAGTCTGATTCGCTAACTGATTCCTTACCTTATCTTCTTCTGATTCGTTACTTGAACATATTGAACTAATAGCTAATTCGTTACCTTGACAGAACGAATGGGCATTTAACGAATTAAGGGCTGATTCGTTATCAAGTCACACGAATGAGTCCCATTCGTTATGACCGCGTAAAGAATCACCCAACCTTAACGAATCATCAACAGTTCTTATCCAGACTTTGACTCAAGGGTCAAAGTCAAAATCGTCAAGAACACCCGCAGTCAACAGAACTTAGATTTACAATTAAATCTTCGTTTCTTAACGAAACATCACGATTTTGGTATCAATGGAATCGTCTGACCAGCGCCTACAAACCCCAATCATCAAATCGGCCAAACATTTACATTTAAAGCGTGCGATTTATGCATCTACATACGGGTTTCTTCATACTAACAATTAACCTATCAAACTGTAATCAATTTCAGTAAGTTTAGCTTTGTTGGATTCGTTTTTACCTTACTAACACAGATCTATGATTTCTAGACTAAATCCGAACCTTAACGAACAATTTCTTGATATAAACGTACCATAAACGTGTCAAACTACGAACACGAGCTGGTCTTTGATGTTTCTTTGGTTCGTCACGACGATCTAGCACCAACAAGCTCGGGTTCTCGTCTTCGGATCTTGGCTCAGGTTATAAGATAATGTTTGTGTGTGTTTTCCAAGGTGTAGGCTATGGTGTAGAGATAAAAATGGAAAGGATTAGGGCTTAAGGGGTATTTATAATCCCTTAAGTCCATGGACCTAAGGCCCATCTTTCCTTTTTGGTCCATCTTTACTTCCATCACACCATGCCCGTTACCCCTTTATCATTATTATTATTAAATATTATTTTAGAATTTTCGGTATGTTACAAGTCTTCCCCCCCCCTTAAAGAGGTTTCGTCCCCGAAACCTAACTTATTCCTTGTAAATGGAACACTCCTTATATTCACACCCTTTATTGAATTGCCTTCTCCTTATGAGTCACCCTCCTTACTCCTGACTTGCGGTCATCGAGTGGTGTTCATGTGTTTTAGCTATTAAGGCAGCTTATCCATGAGGCCCTCGATGTAACAAGTCTCGTCCCGCCTTCCAAGGAAGTCTTGTTTTATATAATAATGCTAGCTCCTATGGCGACGCTTTACCACTACACTACCATTTATCATAACCAACATGCATTCAAGATATTTCATAGGTCATTCATACAAAACTCAAGAAAACACAACTTATTCATAAAATCAAAACTAAGGAGGAAATCATTCAAGCTTGCTAAACAAACATAGGTTCAACTGTAACATAAAACACCACTTAATAATACTAACATAAAACGACTGTGACGAGCCACTTATTCCTCTGCAACCTTCTAAGCAACCGGTAAATCTTCTTCTCACGCGTCTCCAATTCTTCCCTCCATCGCTACAGCTTCTTTGCAATCTCTAGCTAGGTGACCTGACTTACCACACTTGTAGCATTTCTGGTCCTCGGTGCATTCACGGGAGATGTGTCCCTTCTTCCCGCATCGGTAGCACTGGTTTGGGCCAGCCTTGCATTCTCCCAAGTGCAACTTCCCGCACACTTTGCATGTTTCCTTGTCCGCCATTTTCTGTGTCTTCCTCCCCGTAGGCTCCACGACATCTGCATACCATTTGGTTCCTTTCCCTCCCTCCTCATCTTCCACTTCCACATCATCTGCAGCCAGATCATCATAAACCACTTGTGCTAAGTCAACTGCAGAGTCAAAGGTAGCAGGTTTGCTAGTCCTGACTAACGTGCGGACCTTCTGGGGTAGCCCCCTTACGTAACACTTGATCCGTTTTGCCTCAGTATTCACCATGTCGGGCACCAGCCTAGACATGTGGTTGAATTCAGTCGTGTACTAACGGTGTGTCATCTTACTCGCCTTCAGATTCAGAAATTTCATCTCGGCCCTCTCAACCTCAGCATCAGCACAGAACCTTTTCATCACTAACTCCTTTAGGTCATCCCACCTCATTGCCTTAATCTCCTCTCGGGTCTTCCTTTGTTCCATAGTTTCCCACCAGTACATAGCCTCATCTTCAAATGACTGAGTGGCATAACCCACTGCTTGGTCGGGACGGCATTCGATAATACGGACTTTCTTGTCCATTGTGGTTATCCATTGGAGAGTAGCGATTGCGTCTCCCAAACCAGTCAGCTTTGGCGGGTCGCATCATTTGAAGGACTTATAGTTGCACCCACCTCGGCCTCTTTTCCTGTCATCGACCTTCACTGACTTAACCTCACTCGAGGCCTCTCTTTCTCCTTCCCCATCCTTCCTACCATCACTACCCGCCCCTTCAGCAGTTCTTTCACGGCTTCCAGCAGATCTTTCGGGGTTCAGGTTCTTCACAGCAACAACTACAGCTTGAACAATGGCTGCTTGAACTACAGGGCTAAGTTGAACCTCTTCGTTGTTGCTCGGGTTTCTTCCAGATGCGCTTCCTTCCTCTCCAGTGTTGGAAGCTGCCTCGACCGAAGGTTGTTGGTCACGACGAGGCCTGCCACGACGCCCGGTGCGGCCTCCTGCTCCAGCAACTGCCCTAGATCCAGCCATCATATTCTAAAAAGGAGAAACTCAAACGTCATCACTCGAGGAATTATTTAGCACGTGATTCGTAAGGTAAGTAGTTAATGACGTTGATCAAGTGTAATTAACTATTTGCATTACTCCTCAGGTTCAAAATACTTCCCTTTATGATTTCACTTGTGCTGGTTTCTACTTTTAAACAGTTAATCAATCAAAATCAATTAATCCTATCCCTAACCTACGCTCATTCTTCATTTAACAAATAAGCTAACATTAACATACATTAATTACCATACTCTTTACCTTTACTGAGCTTGCTTGAGTGACATATGGCTATCTTGAACTGGCATCTTCTTCCTTTTCTTATTTAAATATCATTTTCTGTTCGAGTCTAAGCATGTAGGATGCTTAAATCTCTCGAACTTATGCTCTGATACCAACTTGTAAGGCCCCGTCCCCGGTTTTAGCGTCGGATTTACTCATAAACACAGTTCTACAAATCAGAGTTTATTAAAACTTTCGCGGAATATAAAACTTTAACCGTTTAGTACAAAACATTTAATCTTTTCATTAAAACCATAACATAAAACATCATATTTTAAACATCGTTTCTTCCATCATCAGATGCCATCCGTTCAATCCATGCCATGTATCGTCCTCATGCCTTCTCGATAAACATATATACCTGCGTGCATACTAAAAGTCAGCTACGTTGAGTGAGTTCTAGTTAATCAAGCAACTTACCGCACAACCACTTCATACAATATGTATGTATCCGAAGACACATAATCCACAGTCTAACCTGTCCACCTTACCACTTAACAACTTAACTGCCCCTAACCACTTAGCCACTTAGTTTACGGAAGCACATAGATGCTTGCCCTCTCACGTGTTCACGTTATGCCACTTAATAACAGGGGCACGTATAGGCTTTCCCTATCACGCAATCACGTTATGCCACTTAATAACGAAGGCACGTATAGGCTTTCCCTATCACGCACTCACGTTATGCCACTTAATAACCAAGGCACGTATAGGCTTTCCCTATCACGCACTCACGTTATGCCACTAACACCCTTACTAGACTCTTGCCACTTCTAACACACTCTACCTCTACTTGCCTATGTCACACTTCATATCAGTTCATTATTTACATAATAAGCAAGTCACATCATAGCATTCATACACACTAACAACCACCTGGCAATCACTCTCCTTGACGATACGTGCAATATCCGAAGATCGTTCACGCACCGACAAGCATTATATAATAGCTAACTTATATATCATCTATAGCATACACTTACCACTTAAGGTAAGTGTATTCACACTTCACGTCGAGTATGCACACATCCCCGAAAACATAACAAGGAAATGGGGCTAGAAACTCACTTGAACTCGGTTACTTCTTCTGCTATTGGTTATTCCTCCTTGAGCTGTGCGCGACTAACTGTTTAATAATTGCAAATATTAAATACTACTCTAGCCACTCTCAATGCTACTTAATTAGTCTTACTCGTCTAAGCCGGATTTACTTCATTGAATCATTACCCGGTTAGTTAATCGTTACTCATTAACCTTTAAAGGAATCTTTCATAAATTATCAAAGTCCAAGGGCTATTATGTGATTATCTCATTCTTTCACAAGTCCAGGGGCCACTTCTGTAATTATTTCAAAGTCTAATTCGTTACAAAATCCTCCTTCATTCTCTATAACGAATGGCCTAGTTCGCTATCTCAATTATAACGAATTGAGTCTGATTCGCTAACTGATTCCTTACCTTATCTTCTTCTGATTCGTTACTTGAACATAATGAACTAATAGCTAATTCGTTACCTTGACAGAACGAATGGGCATTTAACGAATTAAGGGCTGATTCGTTATCAAGTCACACGAATGAGTCCCATTCGTTATGACCGCGTAACGAATCACCCAACCTTAACGAATCATCAACAGTTCTTATCCAGACTTTAACTCAAGGGTCCAAGTCAAAATCGTCAAGAACACCCACAGTAAACAGAACTTAGATTTGCAATTAAATCTTCGTTTCTTAACGAAACATCACGATTTTGGTATCAATGGAATCGTCTGAACAGCGCCTAAAAACCCCAATCATCAAATCGGCCAAACATTTACATTTAAAAGGTGAGATTTATGCATCTACATACGGGTTTCTTCATACTAACAATTAACCTATCAAACTGTAATCAATTTCAGTAAGTTTAGCTTTGTTGGATTCGTTTTTACCCTACTAACACAGATCTATGATTTCTAGACTAAATCCGAACCTTAACGAACAAGTTCTCGATATTAACATACCGTAAACGATGTTGGATCCCGTATTAACAGTCGATAACAATTACAACTAACAGATCTCAGATCTGTGTGTATAAGTCTAATATGAGTAAGGATCTAGCTCATGATAATGTTGTAAATATGTGTATATATTATCAATAAGTTATCAGTATAGTATATTAAGGTGAAGCTTGAGAGAGATCTGGACAGCAAAACTTCCCAAAAACTTTTTCTAAACTTTTTTTAAAGTGAACAGTAGTTCACTATATATAGAAGGCGACCTGGTTCGCTAACATCCCCTAGCAAACCAGCTTCCCCTTCGTTACATAATTTAACATAACGAACCACCCCCTGATTCGTTAACATCCCTTAACGAATCAGGAGGGAATACATTATAATGTCTTAGTTCGCTAACATCCCTAGCGAACTAGACTTAACTTTAACGAACTAGTCTTAGTTCGCTAACATCCCTAGCGAACTAGACTTAACCTTAATGAACTAGTTAATAATAAACATTAAATATTACATTAATTAATAAATAAAACATTAACGATAAATACAAAGACTCTAGACGCAAAACAGTGCACTAACAGACACCCCCTCGTCTTGAGCTCTTTGTGTTTAACTTATTTGAAGCGCTTGGACTGCCAGTCTCTGCAACTATGAATTCCATGTTCGTGACACACACGAACGACTCGTTGGAATTGCATAGCCAGGTCGTAATCTTCTTGGCGTTCAAACAAAATCTTCTTCCTGTATAGCACGTCGTTGTCTGTCTCTGATAAATTAACCAACCACATCGGGTCGATTATCTTGATGAGCTCAGTTTGCAGTCCTCGACCACGAAAAATAACGGCCTCGCCAGTACGATTGTCATAGTACCAACGGTTGAAAGACAGATAAATATCTTGAGGCATTGTCTTCACAAGAACCTTTTTCATTGTCTTTGGCTGCTTCACTTTCAAGACAAGTTTCTTCCAGCCGGTCCTTGGTTCAATCTCGTCAATGCGCTTACGTCTTGGAACCTGGGGCTTGAAGAATTTGAAGCCATGATTGACCTCGAACAGTAAGTGTTGATGAAACCAATCAGCCGTTCGGTGACTCCCACGATCGATAAATGGACGTCTCGCGAGGGTACGTACATCCCAACGCGGTAGAGTTAAAACATCCATTATCCTCTCGTAATACTGGACACCCTTTTCCCACTTGACTATACATACTTTAAGGTCAGAATCATAGAGCCTGGAGACAATATCACCATGTACCTTAGAAACAGTCTTGAAGGTAGTCACCTGATTCGCCTCAATCCAAGCAGTAGCGGTATCTTTTCTTTCTTGATCTACATACCGATAAGCACTGATAATCTTACCCACTTTCTGACGTTTGAACCATCTTTCTATGTCATCATCAGTCACTTCTTTAAGTGAAGGAACTGTTCGCTGCACAACCTTTTCTAGTTCATCCTCAGTCTCTTTAATTACATCTTCGTGAACTACCGGAGCACCTTGATCAACGTTTGCGTGTTGATACAAGTCCGTGTACTCTTCAGCTGTCACATCCTCCATCTCACTCTCCTCGTTCTCATAAATAAAATCCGTATCCATAAATAACGGATCAACTTCCATTTCTTCTTCATTGATCACTTCGACATCGGGCTCAGTCTCTAAAGCAGTCAACTGATCGTCATTCAGCCCAAGCAGAATCGAAATCTGCTCCCGTGTCAAAGATCTAACAATAAACTCACCGACCTCTATCTCATCTCTGTTCACCACACTTCTAACCACCCCTGATCAATCAACAAAAATCACTGTGTTAGCTACAATCATTTCAATTGGCTTGGCAGCTGTTGGATCTTGATAAATAATTATCTGCTTGTTCGAATCATCAGCGCCACTAACACCAGCACCAGAGGATGAACCATGCGATTGTTTAGGCTCACCTCCTGCATCAGATTCGTCAGGATCATCATCGTCATTTTTAATTTTCTTGAGGGCATCATCTTTACAAGTTAATTGTAAAATCAACTCTTCTTGTTCCTTTAATTTCACCCCCTGAGACTCAACAATCGTACGTAACGACTTAGTCTCCTTCTGACAGAAAGAAATATAACTCATCATTCGACTTTGATTCTCCATGAGTCTTTCTTGAGTTTGATGGTCAGCTGCCATTTTATTTTCATATAGATGTAGCAGATTTAGCAGCATTTCAGTTTGGCGACCTGGTGGAAAATTGTATACAGATGGATGAACTGGTTGAACAAGTCCTTGAGGTCGAGTAATCCTCATAAAAGAGACATCACTAGGCGGAGGTGGAGGAAGAGTAGTGGTTGGCAGAGGAGGAGGTCTCATTGATGTGGTGGAAGATTCTATAGACAACACAGCAGGAGGCCTCGGTATCTCGGTCAACGCCATTTGAGGAATAAGACCGAGCCTCTCATGTGACACTATCGTCGTCGTCAAGGAAAGCATCGGAGTGCTAGTAGTTAGCGGCACCGCCGAGCTTTGAGTAGTTGATTGACGTGGTGGTGGAGTTCCAATAATTAACCCAGCCCCAGCAGACACACGGGGCTTCTTTGATGGTTCACCAGTAGCTACAGCTTTCTCCTTTCGTTTTCTTTCTAGCCGAGCTTTCATGGTGGCAGCTAGAGCAGCATCGACTGCATCTTGTTGTTCTTTAAGAGCTCGTTCACCAGCTCCACCATCACTATCATCATTGTCACCATCATCATCTCCACCATCATTGTTCCCACCTTCTCCCCCTTCACGCTCGGAATCCGAATCATCATGGATCCAACGCTCATTAGGAGGACATAAGTAATCCAGATTGATTATATGACCAATCATCCGTTTATCCTGTGGCTTGTATTTTCTATAGAAACATACGATGCACCGTTTCAGCTTTCATATGTTCCATATCAAGAACATCGTTCACCAACGATCGGTCAATCACCAAATTCGGTATCAAATCCTGAATAATTAGCTGTAAAAAGCAAGGATACATCAAGAACTTCTTTGACGGTAGAGTTTGCCGAACTTACTCTTTCAGATGATCAAAGATGAGTTATGAGTAGTTGAAGGGCTTGTTCAGGATTAGAGCAACAAATGCCGATTGCAAACTTAGTCTACACTCATCAAAACCACCGCGACGTCCACTCATACAATGAAGTAAAACATGCAGCAGATACTTGTATGGTGGACACAACCCATTCTTGTTCAACATAGACTTACGAATATCACCCCCATAATTCAAACGTGTGAATAAACCCCTAACCAATGTCCTGTCAAATTCACTCGGGTAATCATCATTATCGTCAAATTGAAGTACCTGACGAATGACCTCAACATCAATCGTAATAGGGATCTGATTAATTGTAGCTCGAACCCAATTATTTTCCTCAACATATTCCGCCGTGTTCCAAAACTGCCTGATTATACTAAGATACACTTTAGGTTTATCAGTAATTGCTTAGCGTATCTTTGAACGGCGTAAGAAAGTCAACATAGCTCCAAACGTTCTCAAATCAGTCACATCTTGATCAACATAAGCACAAATGTTGTGCTTCTTATAGAACGGCAATAAGATCACTTCAGCTTGTTGATCTTGTTGTTGTGGTTGTCCTTGTGGAGGTTGTTCCTGTGGCGGTTGATTTTGTTGTTCTTGATCAGCCATGTTTTACTGTATAAATAAAACCGAATATGAGAATAGATATCACAATATATAATCAAAAGATATGTGTAATTAATCTAGTTACGCGTATTAGACGATTTAAATCCTTTAATTAAATTAAATGAATATTACAATTAATTTATTTAATATTAAAATTAATTTATTTAATAAATGTCATTCGTTGAGAATTACACTGATTCGTTACAATGAGATAACGAATCAGGCGATTCGCTATCAAGTAAATACCTTAACGAACTGAACATAGCGAATCACTATTTAATTTTGACGAACTACACACTAGTTCGTTATATTTTAAGCGAATATAAATCTGATTCGTGTAACATCTTATTCGCTAAGCTAGCTCGTGTAAAATCTTAACAAATTGGACACGAAACAGTTCCAATTCGCTAAGACTAACGAATGGTCATAATTAGGCCATAACTATCGTCGAAACATCACACTAATGAGCTCGTTGTACTCAGAATTACACTCGTAATCGAAGATGAATGAGATTAAGACTCAAAATCTCTAAGTACATAGGTTAGACGAACCCACAGTAAACACCAATGTCACAAAACAATAATTAACCCGGCAAACAACAATCAATTCATGATTGAAGCCCACCAAGGGTATCGGAATATGATTCCGATCATAATGACATCAAAAACATATATGAATTAACATAAATTATACACAAATGGGTTTTAAAATATCAGAAACCCTTAAACTCCTAAAATTTCATAATTTAACTATCAACACATAGCCATTTTTGACGAAAATGATATCGCCATAATCAGCTATACCTTAGAAACTCAAATATGTCCTTGAATTATTCGAACAAGAAAGTCGAAATTTTAGAGAGAATTTGAACAGGTTTCTTAAAAATGAAGAAAGAAGGTGAACAGTGGAAGACTGTTCGTTTTCTTGTCTTATATAACAGTGCACATAACCCTAGGTACAACTTGTACGAATCAGATGATTCGTGTAATTTAAAGTTAACGAATTAGCCTATTCGCTAACTCAATTCGTTACCTTATGTTGGCGAATCGCTACGTGATTCGTTAAATTAAAGGTAGCGAATCAAGTCTTGATTCATGATGCGATTCATTAAATATACATAACGAAGGGATGATTCGTTACAGAGTGCGGAAGCGAATTAGGTTAGCGAACCAGAAGCTAGTTCGCTAAAGAATCACCTAGTTCGTTATCCATAAATAACGAATTGGATTTTAGCGAAATAAACTCTTTTATTTAATTTTAAATTAAATAATTAAATGAATAAATTAAATGAAATAATTAAAGAATTAAATAAATAAATAAATTAGGTTATCGAGAAACCCTTTTATCCCGACAACCAAATACGTTAAGAATGTTTCAGTTTTCCAAAACATAACTTAAAATTATGTAAGTATTTTGTACAAAGAAGACGGAAATATTTTTGGTATTTTGTAAGAATTTAAAGAATGTATTTACAAAAAAACAATAGACAATCTTTTTGTATTTTTTAATGATTTTATCAAAAACAGTACATATTTTTGAATTTTTTGATGAGTTTGAGCAGAGAATCATATTGACCAAATTGCCCTTCCATCACAGTTTTATATTTCAGCGATATTATGACTGGCGATAAGTCGGTCATTGGTATTGTTATCCACATAAATCTAATAACACACATTCAAGTATTTTTGTGATATGATTAAATAGTTCAATTAAAGCACAGAATATCAGAAACTATCAGTCTCTAATCTCGGTTCAAGCTTAATTTGATTTTTGCCAAATCACCCAAACTTGACTTAAATCATTATATTGTTGATCAAAATTTTGATACCAATTGTAGAAATTTTGAGCAATGCATCAAGTTTCTTTTACTGTGAGTGAGTATGTACGAGTCCATCTGTCGGCTTACATACATTGTATCACCTCGTTTCTTAATGGTATTAAGACGCACTCAAGGGAGGAACAATTGTATGACTAACAGCGGATTTTGATCAAGTCAGTAATTTAAATTGTACGAAGTACAGCGGTGATCAAGTTTAATGACTTTGGGTTTGCTCTAGAAAGCGAGTGAAATATTCATGCTTATGAATACCCAGATGGTTAAGCCACATAAAGACTCACAGTGTCCAGAATCTTAACGCTTGTTATTTGCTTTATTTGATTTTTGGGTGAACAACAAATATAAGGCTTGAGTATGACTGGTTATTACATTTCTGCCATCCTCACCGAGACTTTTGCTAGAGACTAACACCCCTTTCAATTTGGCGTTTCTTTATGTTTATATCACATACTTTACTCTACTGGGTTGTTTTAAGACCTACCAATGCACCAATGCAATTAAGCACACAGTCTTTTAAGCTTACTTTTTGCTGAATTTGGGGTCAAGATAATCAATGTACTATCATTTTCTCTTTTTGCTTCAAAAACTCAAAATTTTGAAGAGCTTAAATAAAGAAAAGATAAATTTAATCGCCCCAGTTAACTTAAGTTTATAAATAAATGGCTAACCATCAATTCACAAGTGAATAATAGGACCAAGACATGCAAACATGCTTCACAAACTTAAATAACCGACATAATTTTCAGCGAGAAAATAATCTAAAAATCTTTTTGGATTTTCTCTATACAAAACTTTAAAAACACAATATTTTTGTCTTTTTCAAATTTCTTATAAACAAAATAACTTTCACAATCTTTTTGGATTTTCGGATTTTTCTGTACAAAACATAAATCACATTCTTTTTGGTTTTTCAAAATTTTAAATTGTTTTTGGTTTTTATCTAAATCTTTAAAAGAAAAACATTAAAGGACAGAAATCACAATATTTTTGAATTTTTGAAATTTTTTAATGTTTTTAGATTTTATCTATATAAACGAAAAACACACTCTTTTTGTATTTTCTAGAATTCTCCCCCTAAAACCTAAAAACATAAAAAAATTAAGCTAAATCAATAAAGCATTTTAAAGATAATTATCCTAATTTTAGGATCTCAGCAAGGGTCTTCAATCCATTTAAACCAAACAAAAAATTAAAACGTGTTTTATCGAACGCTTTGGTAAATAGATCGGCTTTTTGAAAATCTGTGTGCACTTTCTCAAGATCAATTAATTTCTTTTCATAGCAATCCCGTATAAAATGATATCGAATTTCGATATGTTTCGTTTTAAAATGTTGTACGGGATTCTTGGTGATACTAATAGCAGCAGAATTATCAATCAAGATGGGAGTAGTAAGAAACTTCAAACCATAGTCGCGAAGATGTTGTTGTATCCACAAAACCTTGGAACAGCAACTCGAGGCTGCAACATATTCAGCTTCGGCGGTTGAAGTGGAGATCGTTGTCTGCTTCTTACACTGCCAGGAAACAAGCCGGCTTCCTAAGAATTGTCATCCCGCTGTCGTTGATTTGAAGTTGATCTTGCATCCTCCATAATCTGAGTCTGAGTAGGCGGTAAGATCTAAAATATTCTCTTTGGGGTACCATAACCCGATGTCAGGATTTCCCCATAGATATTGCAAAATACGCTTGACCTCTGCCAGGTGAGTCACTCGGGGACTAGCTTGGTACCTCTGTGTAATCAATACCCTCTTGCTGATGAAAACCCTGCACCACTAGACGTGCTTTGTTTTTGACAATCACCTCTCGATCGTCCTTCTTACACTTAAATACCCACTTAGTCGGAATGGCTTTCTTGACTCTAGCAGGTTTGTCTATTAAATCCCAAACACCCAAACGTGCAAATTGCTGTAATTCCTCTTGCATAGCTTCTACCCAAGAAGGATCTTCAAGTGCCTTACGAGCTGTCGTTGGCTCAACTTGAGATAGAAAGCAATTGAATTTAGCAATATACACAATTCCCGAAGAATGTAAGTTAGTGTAAGCACACAATGTGTTATTGTCACTTGACGAAGCAACTTGATGACGTGTACGAACGCCCACATCAAGTTCTCCAATGATGTTTTCCTGTGGATGATATCCATGAATCCGAAGAATGGGATTTTCAGGAACAACAACATTATCAAATAAGTTAGTGTAATGTTCACCGAACTCGGGAGATGAAGCATTATCACTGTCAAGATCAATAACTTGAATTTCATCTTGATCATCATCAGAAGAAGTAGAAACATTATCAATAGCAACTGGAGAGACAACTTGAGATTTTTCAGTTGGAGCATCTGGTTGAACTTCAACTGCATTAGAACTTGAAAATCCTAGAATGTTCAAATGTTCTTCAAAGTATGCTCTAACCAGATCTTCATCGATGTGTTCAGTTAAAGGAGTAAAAGAATTAAATAAACTATCGTAGTCAAACATCCAGTCTGGACCTTCCCTTGAGGAGGAGTAGTGTACTTTTGACAGTCCACGTGGTACCATTCTTCAACACAGCCAGATGTGAAATTAAAAACCCTTTTCTTTGGAGATGCATATCCCAAGAAATACCCTTCGATAGCTTTTTCTTCAAATTTACCCGAATCCTTCTTCAACATTGTACACGGACACCCAAATGGTTCCAGGTACTTTAAATTAGGTTTTCTAATATTTAAGATCTCGTAGCTTGTTTTCTTGAGTCGTTTCACTGTTAGAACTCGATTAAGCGTATAACAAGCTGTATTCACTGCCTCATTCCAAAATTGAACAGGAAGCTTTGAATCAGCGAGCATTGTACGTGCAGCTTCAATCAGAGTTCTATTTTTCCTTTCAGCAACACCATTTTGTTGAGGTACATAAGGTGCACTATATTCTCGGTGAATTCCCTTTTGAATACAAAAGAAATCCAATATAGTGTTTTTGAATTCAGTACCATTATCACTTCGGATTCTCCTCACCTTTTGTTTATACAGTGATTCGATCTTAGTAATAAGGTTTTGTACCAAAACTGGTGTTTGATCTTTTGAACTCATAATAACACCCATGAATATCTTGAATAATCATCTGTCACTACAAGACAATACCAGTCTCCAAAAATACTCGCACGATTCACTGGACCAAACAAATCTATATGAAGTCGTTCAAGAGGAGTATCAATGGAATTCAATAACTTAGAGAGATGTGTCTTTTTCTTCTGCTTGCCCTTTTTGCATGCAACGCAGTGATCAGATAACTTAAAATTCTTTAACGAGACACCCTCAACTAAGTCATTTGCCATTAAATAATTCATCATTCTGACATGTATGTGACCCATTCTACGATGCCATAGAATCGAGTCTTTCTCGGTTGCTTTAGAGACGAAACATGTTTCGATCGATGTTGATATCTTAGAACTCATATTTAAGACATAAATATCATTTGATCGTGGTGATCGCATGACAACCATGTCCTCGGGAATAACATAACCCGGTTTCAAGATAAGACACTCTTTGTCAGTAAATATCGTAGTGTACTTTTTATCACAAATCTGCGATACACTCAATAAGTTATGATCAACCTTGTCGCAATAATTCACTTTCTCAAACGTAATGTGACCATTTGAAACTTCACCCTCTTGTGTGATCATGCCCCCAAAATTCCCAGCAAACGCTACATAACCCCCTTGAATATTTCTTACGTTGGTTAATAGGTTGAGATTCCCAGTGATATGACGAGAACATCCGCTATCCATGATCCAGTTTTCACCAGAAATGGTCTTGGATGAACCCTACACACAAACAAAAGTGATTAGTTCAAAAAGGCAGCCCAGGCCTCGGTCTTGGGCACCTTTTGGTTTTCTCTTTGAACATTAACCTTAACAGATTTCAATTGTTGTTCAGCCACTTGTGAATAAGTTACTGGCTTCTTAGACTTTCGTTTTAAGTACGCTGCTTGAACAATGTTTGAATTCTTGTTTTGACATATAGGGTCAGTTGGAATGAATTTTGGTTTCACTTGACCGTGTGTCTCATTGATATGAAAAACCTTCCGAGAATTCACATCAGAGAACAAAATATGAGTATCATCAGCATACGACACAGGTCGTTTCAGGATCTCCTTGACCACTGGAATTGTCTTAGATTTGTCCTTGATAAAAGGATGAAGATTCTGAAAGTTTTGCTGACTACAATCCCTCACAACATGACCTTGTTGACCGCATAAAAAACAAGTTCGCATGTCTACATGATGATATTTAGAAGAAATTGGAATAAATGATGCAGATGGTTGATGATGACTCACATTTTTAGTCATGCTCTTAGTAAACTCATCAGATAATTCAGATTTCTTCTTTAAATAAAAATCTAAATTAGAACAGTTCGAAAAGCTTTTTAGTGTATCTGTCCCAGTTGACTTCACAAAGTTAATCTTCTTAGCTTGTTTTAAAAATTGTTTTGCCTTAGTCAATGGATCAGATTGAACTGATGTTTTTGTTTGAGCATACATACGTTCAAGTTCTTGAATTTTTGAAGTTTCATTGACAAAAATACTCTCAATAAGTTCAGGTTTGATAATACTTATTGGAATATCTTTTTCAGTGAACATCGTATCCATTCCCTTTAACTTAAAACTCTAGCCAAAGAAGACTTAGAACTCGGAGGATTAATGAAACGCATTAAGTCCTCGTCAGAAATCTTTGGTTTAACTGACTTCTTTGTCCTCACTGGTTTGGTTTTCACAGTTTCTTCCTTGTTCATTTGAGATTTGAATGAACCATACACAGCTTCCTCAAACTCTTAAGGTTCGCAAAGAATATGATTAGAACTAGGAATGTTCTTATTCTTGTGTATTATCTCAGGTTCAAACACATCTTCAATAATCACTTTATCAACATTTTCAACAAAGACCTTTTTACTTTCCACATGAGGTTTTTGAGGAGCAACTTGGGATTTGACAATTTCAGGTTTAACCAATTTAGGTTTTTTAGAAATCACAGATTCTTTTTGAATCAAATCCTCTTCTTTTCTTGCAAAAGGATTAATTTTATAATCATTATGAAAAGGTGGTGGAATTTCAACAAAACCAATACCTTTCTTAGAATCCTTTTGTTTTCCAGATTCTTCAATAATTTCATTCAACAGAAAAGATGAATTCCTAAATTTTCCCAATTTGTTCTTCAATTCAAGAACCTCATTCTCAAGCTCAGTTATCTTAGAACGATGTTTCAAAATTTCCTAAAACTTTTGGTCCTTAATGGTCATTTTCACAGATAACTCGGCTTTGAGATCGTGGTTACTTGTCGACAATGCTTCAATCTTTTCTCGAGATCTCCTTTGAGATTCAAGAGATTGTCGATAAGTATCCATAAGAGAAGCAATTTCTCTTATAAGATTATCATTTTGATTTTTCAATGCTTCTAACTTAGATTTGTTAGATTCACAGTCAACACATGATGCTTTAACAAATGAAGTAGTAGAAATAGAATTACTAACCTCATTGATCTTAGCCATGCAAGCAAACATTGATTCAGAAGGCTTGTCGCAAGAGTCGTCAGAATCAGATCCAGAATCATTATCGGAAGACATCGCACTACCAGTAGCATCTTGACAATCTTTATGTAACCCAAACATAGCCAAATTTGCTTGAACATCATTGCATAGTAACCGTTGTGACCAATCAGTTCCATCTGCTAACATTGCTTGTGTTGTAGAAGAAAATGGTTTCTTTTCAGCATCACTTCCTCGTGGTGTAGAAACATTTTGACTTTGACCACGAGGTCCAGTGTATTCTTTCCTTGGTTTGTCACATTCCTTCGCGAAATGCCCAAATTCTTGACAATTATAACACTTTACTTTTAATTTGTCAAAACCCAACTTCTTGTTTAAAGCTGGAAGATCTTTTCCAGTTCTCTGCATGAATATTTTAACTTTACGAACGATCATAGCCATGTTCCATTTCAAATACATGATTTCTAGATCATCTGGATCTATCTGATCATAGTCCTCATCTGTTAAATCACTTGTGGCAATTTTACTACTCACTAAGTTTTCATATGAAGACATAAAAGCCGTCAGAAAAGCAAAGTTTTGCTCAGCTTCCTTCATATTAACACTAGGTGGTGTAGCAAATGGATTGGTATTAGTTGAACTTCCAGAACCACCCGAATTACCAGTAGAGTAGAAACAAACTTTTGGATCATTAAACATAGTTGATTCTTTTTCACTTGCCGCATGAGTAAGAAAAGCAGTGATTGGAGAGATTGTTGAACTAAGAGGCATACTTCCACCATAGAAAGCTGGATCTTGATTTTCTTTGGAGGATTTTTGACACTTAAGATCATATTCTCTAGCTTCGATCTTTTGTAGAAATTCAAGTGCCTTCAAGCCTTCATTCAGAAAATAATCATTCTCTTTCAAAACCATTAGAAATGTTGAGTAGGAACTTGGAAGCACACTTTTAATAGTGTCAATTTTATCTCTTTCAGAAATTTCCATTTTCATCTTGTCCATTTCAGCAATTAAATGACTAAATCTTGTAGTCATCTCTTCAACTGTTTCTCCTTTCAATAAATTAAAGTTTCGAAACTGAAACTTGAGCATCACTTTCTTACTCTCAGCTGTGTTTCCCATGCTTCTCATACGCAGATGTTGAAATAAAGACGCACATCTCTTGATACTACCAACTTGATGAAAGATATTTTCTGGTAATGCCATAGTCAAAGTAGAATATGCTTTTATCTCGATTTCTAAAGCTTTCTTCTCTTCTTGTGAGTGTTGAGAAACAGCTTTAGGAGTATATCCAATAGTATCATCACCAATCATTGGTGCAACATAAACTTCATCAATACAATATGAGCAATCAGGATGAACCGATCCCAAATGTGCACGAAACCGAGGTTCCCACTTGGCAAAGTCACTGAACTTCATCAATCTTGGACGTTTAGAATGTGAACCTATCTCGGTATCAAGTTGCAACATTTGTTGCATCAACATGTTTTGAGACGCTAATGCATACATACCAGCCATTTTTGAAAATTAAACAAGTTTAAAGAACTAGGTTTAACGAACTGGGTAACGAATTGTGAACTATTTTAGTGAACTGAGAACAGTTATAGCGAACTGTGAACAGTTATAGCGAACTGTGAATAGTGTTTAACGAATCAATGAAAAGGTATAACAAACTGTGAATAGTGTAGCGAATCAAGTCTTAACAAAGTTAAAACTGATCAGTAACGAAGTACCTTAACGAATGAGGTGAGTGTTTTAGCGAATCAAAAGTCAACTTAACGAATCACAAATAAGGTTAACGAATCACCCAAATGGCGAAACAGATAACTAATGAGATGAAGGTTTAACAAATCACAAGTCAACTTAACACATTGACCAAACGAATTGACCAAGTCAACTTAACGAATTGACCAAACGAATTGACCAAGTCAACTTAACGAATTGACCATACGAATTGACCAAGTCAACTTAACGAATTGACCAAACGAATTACAAATGATTAGTTTAGCGAATCAGATGATAATCAGTAACGAATCACCAACATAAACTTAGCGAATCACTAAAGAATGCTTAGCGAATCAGCTACAGTGGATTAGCGAATCACACTATAGCGAATCAGGTTGTTACAACCGTTTGTAACAAACTCTGACACCTTATGCCACGTGGCAAAGGTTGTTATGACACAAATCCCAAGAAGAACACGTGTCACACGAATCAGTTAATCTAGTTAACGAACTAGATAACACGAATCAATAACTCACAAGAACTGGCTAACGAACAAGATAGCGAAGTAACACTGTTGATAACGAATCACCAAGAAACATATAGCGAATCACCAGGAAGAAGATAACGAATCAAGTTCATCTTCAAATCTTCAAATCTTCAAACTAATTTCCAGAAATTATGAAGATTAACCCAGAAACCCAGAAATACCAAATTCGTAATACAACCTCGTTACTCAACCAAATTGCACAAATAACCAATTCCGAATCCAATGCACATTATCTCGTAATCGATTAACCTCAATAACCAATCCAATTTGACCAAAAACACACCCCTGTTACGGACTTAAACCGAATCCAAATCCAAAACACACAAATCCAATCCAAACCTCAATTTCTCTTAACCGAACCTCTACAATACCTTAATCAACACGAATTCAATCTAATTCGTCCATAATTCAACCAAATCAAAAACAAATTGATTCAAAACCAAACAAAACCGAAAACTTACAAAAACCGAAATAATTAAAACACCAAATCAAGTGTAAAACGAGCACCAACAGCTCTGATACCACTTGTTGGATCCCGTATTAACAGTCGATAACAATTACAACTAACAGATCTCAGATCTGTGTGTATAAGATTAATACGAGTAAGGATCTAGCTCCTGATTAACATCAATTCAGTGTTATAAATATGTGTATATATTATCAATAAGTTATCAGTATAGTATATTAAGGTGAAGCTTGAGAGAGATCTGGACAGCAAAACATCCCAAAAACTTTTTTTAAAGTGAACAGTAGTTCACTATATATAGAAGGCGACCTGGTTCGCTAACATCCCCTAGCGAACCAGCTTCCCCTTCGTTACATAATTTAACATAACGAACCACCCCCTGATTCGTTAACATCCCCTAACGAATCAGGAGGGAATACATTATAATGTCTTAGTTCGCTAACATCCCTAGCGAACTAGACTTAACCTTAACGAACTAGTTAATAATAAACATTAAATATTACATTAATTAATAAATAAAACATTAACGATAAATACAAAGACTCTAGACGCAAAACCGTGCACTAACAAACGAGTCGAACTACAAACACGAGCTGGTCTTTGATGTTGCTTTGGTTCGTCACGACGATCTAGCACCAACAAGCTCGGGTTCTCGTCTTCAGATCTTGGCTCGGGTTATAAGATAATGTTTGTGTGTGTTTTCCAAGGTGTAGGCTATGGTGTAGAGATAAAAATGGAAAGGATTAGGGTTTAAGGGGTATTTATAATCCCTTAAGCCCATGGACCTAAGGCCCATCTTTCCTTTTTGGTCCATCTTTACTTCCATCACATCAAGCCCGTTACCCTTTATCATTATTATTATTATTAAATATTATTATTATTAAATATTATCAGAGTGGCGCAGCGGAAGCGTGGTGGGCCCATAACCCACAGGTCCCAGGATCGAAACCTGGCTCTGATACCACTTGTAACAACACAGCTACCACCGCACCATAATATTGTCCGCTTTGGCTGGGACGTACCACCATCGCCTCACGGATTTGCTTTTGGTTGCCCAGGTGGTCACCCATCCTCATACTACTCCCACCTGAGCACGCTTAACTGTGGAGTTCTCCTCTAACCCACTACCATTAAGCGCCCAAAACGCGTTATGATGGGGAAGGTATCCACCTCCTTATAAGGAAGGCTTAGTTCCCCTTCCCAACCGATGTGGGATGTCACAAATTGAGAAGACGGGAAAAGTCACACGAGAATGTTAGAGCCTAATGAGAAACATTAGCAACGAATACGCTATGTAAAGATTTATTATGATCACTAGTTAAACAATATTATAAAAAATATATATATATAAGGATTTATTATAAAAAATGATTATTTTGATTTATGAACACATAACTTAAATATTATTCGCAGTTTTATAAAATTGGTTTTCTCAATTTATATATTATTAAAACATTAGTCTTTAAATTATAATATAAAAGAAAAATACATCTTTTAAAAATATTATTAGTTTGTATATTTATAAGTAAAGTTTACTTTATATATATTTATTATAACATTAGTTTTCGTGTTATTATACATAAGCATATATACATATATACATAAGTAATTACACATATACATACACACACGGACGAGAGATACGATAAACACAAGTATCATTGTCGGTTTTTAATAAAAATAATTTATTTAGTTATTATTATATTTATACATATTATAATGTTTTAAAAAGAAAACTAACAAAAACTATCTAAAATCCCAGGGTGGCAGGGAGTCGAACCTGCGACCTGCCCCCCGTGAGTCAAGAGATCTAACCAGCTGGGCTACCAGTGACGTGCAACATAGGATAGGAATGATTAAATATAAACAGACGCATACATGACATAATACAAGAACAAAATTCTAACAATAACAATCAGATCAATCCGCGATTGATTATTAAATCAGTGTTAGGGTTATTGTTAACCAAGTAATGGCGAACACAAATCAGTATTCAATTACCTCTTAGCTTGTAGTATAACGGGTCAAATTAACGAATTATAGCCGACGACGGTGGTTGATGAATGGACTAGTAAGCAACAATGGAACTCTAATTGGATTGAGGGTTATGGTCGGCGAGGGTTAGCAGATGGCGTCTGGAAGTTTAATTGCGCTATTATTACCGTTTACATATATATTGAATCTGATCTAGGGTCGGCTTGGTATAACAAGATGCAGATTTGATTTTGATTTGATTAACATAATACGAGTGTCGGTTAGGCCACAATTGGTATGAGTAATATACATTTTGATTCAGTTTCTATATCCATTACGAGAATTCAGGTCTAAGAAATCTCCAGTTGTAATTGGATTGAGATTAGGGTTTAGATTATTGGGTAAACGGGTCAAGATACTAGATTGGTAACTGGGTTGTAACAAAATTTTCATTTTAGACCCTAAAGTTTGAGGGTGGATACAAAATGAGGTTATAGTTTTAATTTAGGGTTAAAATTGCATAGTCTTGAAAGTTGTTTATATATATCACCTATATAATTATATAATAATATTAAAATACATAATTAACTCAATAGACACGGTATTTTTATTGGATTGTTTTCCCAAATTTAAAATGGGTCGGGTAATATAAACTGGTAAAACCTAGTTGTTACACATTGAGTCCCCGAAAAAAAATTTAACTGGTTGAATCCTTATGGTTTTTAAAGTGACCCGATTGAGTCCCTCCATCATCTTTCTTTTTGTTATTAGCACCGTTAAAATGAGGGGAAAGTGGTCTTTTCATACAAAATAAAAAAAATAAAATAAAATCCCATGGTTTGTCTTCTTGCACCACATTCACCTTCCCATAGACCACAACCGTTCCACCCAACCTGCATCAAGGATCTAGTTCCAATCAAAGCCGCTGTAAACACCATTAAATCTCACCGCCAATCAGCTCCGTCGTAAACGCTACGTCCGTCAATTCCAATTTAATCGTTCCAGTTATCTAGAAAAGGATTAGGGTTTAATACTTTTGATTTTGTGTAACTTATGGCTGGTAGATGGGTAATTGGGGTTGCGGCGCAGCTTGTTGCCCGTTTGCCTGCCAATTTATTGTAATCGTTTTATAGTAAATAATATATAGTTATATTATGTTAAAAACATATGATTAATGATGTTAAAGAGTACTGGATTAGGGGAGTATCATTCAATTCATGTTGGTCAAATGCGTTATTGATGTCTGATTAAAGGTGTTAATCAGGGTTCAAAGACACATGTTTTGGTCTCAATTCCTTTTGGGGTTAGAATTAGACAGTGCAGGTGCGGGTCTGATGGACTTATCTCTCTGTCTACTTTTATAAATGAAAACGCGTTAGTACTTTTATTTATAAAGTTAGTACTTTTATAAATGAAAACGCGTAAAGATGGAGTGCTCCGGTTCACATGATTGGGGATCGTGTTAGGATTAAACGCACACACGAACCGAACACACACGCGAAAGCAATAAACGACACGAGTATTTAACGTGGTTCGGTCTAAACTGACCTACGTCCACGGGTGGCAACTAGGTATTTCTTTATTGAGTGACAATTATTACAAGTACATAATGTGGTTTATATAGAGACTGAACTAGGGTTAGTATCTTATTAAAAAAGAAATCCAAACCGGGCCGGGCCTGCCGTTTGGACTTCAAATAATAAACCGGGCCTACACCGAAAGGCCTACGAAACCCAACAAACTCCCACTCGGAGGCCTTGAGTACTCTCGTCTGCACTCCTAATTGTACTTCTGTAATATAAACATTTAACTTCTAGTTGCCTCCGCCTTCTCATCAATTAACCTGAAGGCTCGTTGAAGCTCCCCGGAGCTCCAACACGTCAGTCACGGCTAAAACTGCCCTTGACTTGTTCTCCGTCCCTACCGCTCCCACTGAAACAAACTACCGGATCCTGAGATACTCTGAGAACAAACACTCTCCATATTCAGCAAGTAATTCACTGGAGAGACTTTAACAGTTGAAATACTAGTTTTCTTAATCCACTGTTGACCTGGACCTGTAACTGAAACACGACCTGTGCTCCCACTGTCACGATGTCCCCCAACTGATTTAACCTTCCTAGCTTGTTCATCCTGAATCTTCACTCTGGCTCTGGGTTTGTTACTTGTAAAACGAACCTTCTTCTGCCCACGAGATTCTGTGAACCGTACTTTGTCTTTCATCAAAACTGGATCCACTCCTTTCGATGACATATCGACCATATACAACGAACCCATTTTCTTTCCACGAGCAACCAGGAGATTCCCTTTGACTACTTTCCACTGCCCATTCCCGAACTTAACATCGTGCCCCTGGTCATCCAACTGCCCAACCGAAATCAAACGTTTCTTCAAACTTGGAATAACCCTCACGTCTTTCAAAGTCCAAGAAGTACCGGCTGAAGTGATCAAATCAACATCTCCCATACCCGTAACCTCTAGAATATCATCGTTCGCAAGTCGAACCTTTCCAAAATCCCCAACCTTAAGATTCTTCATCGTTTCACTACAGTGAGTGGCATGAAACGATGCACCAGAATCCATCACCCAAGAATCAACATTACTCTCAACACTAAGAATAAAAAACTCATCCTCTGGGCATTCTTCTGCAGTGTTGACTTCTGTAACATTCACATCTTTCTTACCATTCGGACACTGATTCCTGAAGTGTCCCTTCTTTTTACAACCCCAACATTCAATATCTTTACGAGTCCTAGACTGACTCCTCTTCCTGCTCCCACTGCCTCGTTGTTTTCCCCTACCTCTGCCTTCTGTGACTAATATATTACCTGCTGATTCACCTGAACTTCTGCATCTTGAATCTTCTCCAAGAATCAAATCCCGAATCCCATCAAAAGTAATTTTTGTAGACGAACTACAAACCGCAATCACTGTTTGCGACCAACTGTCGGGCAAAGAGGATAATAACAAAAGACCTTGAACTTCATCATCAAACTTAATGCCGACTGACACTAAGCGGGAGAGGTTCGAATTAAGATTATTGATATGCGTTGTAACTGACCCACCCTCTTTCATTCTGGTTGTCACTAGCTCTCGAATAAGATAGACTTTATTTGCTTCCGAAGGCTTCTCATACATGTTGGATAGTGCCTCCATCATACCATGGGCTGCAGTTTCTTTCATGACGTTAAACACCACATCTTCCGACAACGACAAAGTAATACAAGCCCTAGATTTCTTGTCTAACTTTTTCCAATATGCTTCTGACAACTTTTCTGGTTTTTCATCCTCAAATAGTACATCCAAGTCTTTCTGACAAAGTAGTGCCTGAATCTGCATCTTCCACCAACCAAACTTCTGTCCGTCAAACTTCTGTATCGAAACCTTTCCGTCTTCTTCCATGACAATGACTAAAACGTAAAACTGGATTAAAAACAGAGATTGACACGGCAACGAACGGGCCTGAACTTAACAACTGTTCTACTGAACTCTGTTAAACGATCAACCTATTTTTAAACGTGCAGCGGAATAACGAACTAAAAATCAGAAAACTGAAACTTTAAACTAAAACGATAAAACCTGACAAACGCGGTTGGCACTGGTTCTCCGTATCTTTAACGCTTCTTCTGATTACACAACTGTCCTTAAACAATAACAGGATCTTGATTCGCTGTTTTACTCGTTCATTGCTTAACCGAAAGCTGATCAAAAATACTGATCTTCAACCCAAGCCCACACAATTTAAGCATATGGGCCTACTGCCCTTTGTAATTCGACCCAAAAGAAACAGCCCACAAAAAAAATCAAATTTGATCTAGACTTACAATGGCTACTAACTTTGTTTAAATCCCAAAAGTGAAAACGTGACCTGCCAATATAAATGAACCACTGCTCCTTTTGAGAAAATAAAAATATCATTGGCCAAAAGTCAACAAACGTACAAATCTTGCTCACGGAGAAGCTTCTTCCTTGTCTCTAGCGCGGCGGGCACGGTTGTGACGCGATGATAAAATTGCTTTTAAAAAATAACAGGACCCAAGCCGTGATCTACGGACGAAGATGGCGACCGTAAACCCTAACGGCGAATTGCAGCGGCAGCAACAAAAACTAGGTAGTGGCGTTTAATTATCTGCCGACCCTTAACCGATTCTGATTCGGCGGCGACCGGATGGTTCTACGTGTTCTTCGTGTGATCCGAACCTAAGCTCTAGATACCACTTGTTAGGATTAAACGTATACATGAATCGAACACACACGCGAAAAAAATAAATGACACGAGTATTTAACATGGTTCGGTCTAAACTGACCTACGTCCACGAGTGGCAACTAGGTATTTCTTTATTGAGTGACAATGATTACAAGTACATAATGTGGTTTATATAGAGATTGAACTAGGGTTAGTATCTTATTAAACAAGAAATCCAAACCGGGACGGGCCTGCCGTTTGGACTTCAAATAATAAACCGGGCCTACACAGAAAGGCCTACGAAACCCAACAGATCGAAGGATTCAGTTTTGTAACCTCATCACCTATGGAAAGGATGTTGTTAATATCGCCCACGCTGAAATCAAAACTGCGCTTCTTGGATCATGATGTAAGAATCAAAACAGGTTAGTATCCTATTTACATATGTATACATATACATCAATTAGGTATGCAGGATACTTACCTTGATACAAGGCGGATTGAGAGTGTTGTGATTCAGAACTCACTTCAACACTTAAGGCTTTTGGATTAAAGCTTTCTTTAGCAGGTTCGAGCTTATAAAAGGTGACTCACCTTGGTGAAAATATCCCTCGAGGAGGAGCAAGCCTAGAAAAATAAATACATACATAAATATAAGCAAGAATCAACATTAAGGAAATGACAAATAAAGCATCTTAAAATCTAAGAATCATTTCCTCAATAGCCAGAGAAGAGGAAGCTTATCCCTATCCATGATTGAATCTGTGCTCAAAAGAAAAAAAATTATTTTCCATTATGAATCATTTTGGGTACTTCTTAGAATGATAGGTTCTTGACCAGGTTTTGTTTTGAAAAGGAAACAACAAGAACCAAGAGGACGAAGATCATATGCTTAACTCTTTATGTAACACAAAAACCTAGGTCGTGATTTTGAACCAACTTCTCAAGGACAAAGAGAACCCTCCAAGCCATGGACATGATTTGAGCATAAATCAAATCGATAACCTTGAAAAACTCGGTAGTTAGATTGGGAAAAGGGTAAGAGAAACTGATTTTGAAAGGGTGGTAAGGAAAGCAAACCCACTTCATTCAATGTTCAAATCAATGAAAGAACACTTCTCTTGGATGGTGGATTTGAGGATGTGTTGATCCATAAAATCATATATGCTCACTTCAAAGATGGAAGCGCGAGATCAAACCATTGTCTTTTTCCTATGACCCGACAGAAAAACACGAAATCAAAAACAAAAATGAAGTAAGGGATTAACCTTCGGACGAAACATGGATCAGAATACAAAGAAGATAAAGAGTATATGCGATGTGTGCGATATGGTAGTAGAAAAGTTGTTATGTTTTTAAAGGTTTTATTCACACAATGTCTAGTTTTAAATTTATAAAAATGATTATTATCTTAAATAAACCACATGCAAATAGACAAGTGTACCTATCATATATATATGTAATAAAGTATAGGTAAGAACCAAGTATCTATTCACGTACACACTTATTGAATTTACTACTAAATTACTGTTTTTGTTTCAATCGGAAGTGAATATCATTTTGGTTTTGGTTTTGGTAAATGAGTTTAAAGAAATTTAAGACATAAATTAAAAGACAATATTTTTTTTTATATATATTTTTGGATAGAAAGAAGATCAAAGATAAAAGTGGATCATCTTGGTTCAAACTCCTCTTAACTTGGTTTGATAATTAATTAGTAAACATCTGACATGAGCTTGCTATAGTTATTAAATGTGGGAATAACATTGTTAGTCATGTCATTCCATGATCATTAAAGAAAGATAATTTTTTTATCCCTTTTACTCAAAACATCATTTTGTGCAATTAAGTGGGGTTTTGATAAAAATAAGTTAACTAACTTAAAAGATGAGACAATCCCTTAAATTACTAGGTGAATTTTAATTGATATTTTAGTATATATAACATTAACATTATACATAAAACACCAATTAAAATTAGTTGAGTTGTAAAGGATTAACTTTGAATTACCAAATATTAATCCACACAACTCTTGAACAATTTTAGACCTCATGTAATAAGCACTCAAGAGTTGCTTAAAATAGGTTATGTTGCACACTCAATTAACTAGTAATTAACCGATTTTAGTGGATGAATATCAGCAATCCATTTTCACAACATTGTTGATCATTCCCAGTTAAAAATGGATAATCACTACTAGCATTCCATTTGGTCCATGTTAATACTAAAATTCATGTTTACTTTCCAACCAAGCCCTTACAAGAATGACGATTTCTCGACTTATCATCAATCTCAGAATCTTGGTGGCTCTTTAAAATATTCTTAAGATATTCCCCAAAACCACACAAGACTGGCACTTCCTTGGCTTATTGTCAAGCTTGGTAGTTGAGGGTTGATTTTAAGGATTCTTAATTTATCAACCAAGTCCTCACAAGAATAGCGATTTCTCGACTTATCGTCAAGTTCGGGATCTTGGTGTATATTTTAAGGTTCACCAAGGCTTCGCAAGACTAGCAATTTCTCGGCTTATCGTCAAGCTTAGCACTTGATGTATCTTTTGAGAGTATTTTAGCATTCCTCAACAAGTGAACATTGCAACATAATCATTTATTATTAAAAACCAATCTCATATTTACTATCATTATTATACCTCAATTAATATTCATTATAAACCAAGATGATACTTTGGAAGTTTAGCTACTAATATGCATAATGATAAATACCAATGTAATAGATACAAACATGATCAAATTGAAAAAATATAACCAATTTGGATGACTAATATTTGATGTTAATCATTTCTCCCAAAAGCTTAATCTTCTTAATCTTCAAGAGTTGGATGGATGAGATTAATTCCCTTATTAATGGTGATGAAAAGAGGTGGTTGAAGAGGAGTGAATGAAGTGGAATTTGTATTAAATATTTCTCCAAGGTGTATTGAATGAAAAGATGAGCATTCAATTTATACGTTGATCAGACCCTTAAGGCACGACCATGTCTTTTCTTTTTTGCTCTTGATAACATGGGGTGTGTGTTGGTTAACATGACCATGTCTTGATTTCTTGATTTTTATATTTACTTTGTATACTGTAGGCATGTCCTTGTCTAAATTCACCATGGGGTGTGTTGAGTTTGTTTTCAACGTTTATCTCTGTTTTTCTTCATATTTCAGCTTCTTTTATTCCTTAGGACTATATTTACCTATATGTAGAAATTATAAACAATAGTGGTTATTTATTCTAATATAGTTGCCAAAATTACCCTTATTTGGAGACATTTTAGTGCTGAAAAGATGTATAAATTCTTATACATCAATATGTGATATAATAAACTAATATGGAGATAATCTTGTCTCATTTACCACGCCCTATCAAATCAGCTCATATCACTAGTAAATTTAAAAGATTCGGATATATTTAGTGTCGCATATATTAAGTTACAGCCGTAAATATTTAGGAGAAATTGTTATGGGTAAGAATGTTAAATATCCTTGAATTCAAAATCATCCTGAGGATCCCTGTAGCAACTCCGGATTTTGGAAAGCATACAGTATGCTTAGCTACTAACGACATTAATTACATATTACGTTTCATGTTTGACTGAGAATTGTAGGCAACGGAAAGTAATAAATTCCCAACTAATAGCATGCTCTATCAATGAATACTAGAACGTTGTAGCAGTTATATCAACCGATTAATGGAGATATTAAAATCTATAATGGTTTCAGGATCCTCGCAATGCATTTTTACTCATTATTGCTATTGTAACTATATATGGAGGTGATATTGTAACAACTCGGGTTTTCCGATTATTATATAATATCCATTATCCAACCCGTGTTCGTTTTTGGAAAAAAAAATGAAATCAACAAAACATTTCGTTTATCGAGTAAATAATAATTTATATTGTTTATTATATTTAATTATTTCAAATAACTTTTCATTATGTACAATTTTCACCAAAACCTTTAGTTTTAACCCTTTTTGCATCCACACCCAATGTTCAGGGACCAAATTTCAAACATCTAATAATGTTATAATCTGAACCGTTTTTCCTTTCAACCAAACCCGTTAACCCGTAATTTGATCCGTAAACCCGTAACCGATGACCCATTGTGTTTTCTTGAGCCACAATCCTCGTAATAATCATGGAATTGATTTGCCAAATCATTGGTATTACTTAAACGCGCATCACCGACACTACTAATTTAGAAAACTAGATCAAATAGATACCGATTAACATAATTAGCGAACGCGTTTATATCAAAAGATACATTATACATATAACGATGATCTTAATGCAATTAAAAACATCTGCAGCCTCCTCTTGATCTCGCGAACCTATCCCTAAGAGGAATTGAGTTTTAATAGTCGGCATCACGGCAAACCAGTGCGTTCTTTAGGTCGACGGTGTTCGTAGCCGTTCAGCATCAATTCCTTAACGTTAAGGTAATCAAAATACGTTTCTTGAACGTTTTTACTCGTCTATCAAAAGCCCCAACGCATTTCTATCAAACACTGAGTCAATTGATCGATTAAATATTCTAGGGTTTTGTTTTAAAATGGGGGATGAACAAGCTTTGCTGGTTTTATAAATTCCTTTATGATTTATAACCAAATCATCACACCAGCCTAGTTGGCAGGTGTTATTGTTGTTAGGTCGTTTGAACCGGCCGGGGCGCGGGTTCGACCCTCACCCAGCCCGGTTTTGGATTAATGTTTTTCTTTTTACTGATTATTTGTTTTATATTATTAATCTATTGATTAAAGTGTAATCCATGATAAATACAAATTAAACCTTATTTTTGTTTAACCGGCACCATTAAGTTGTACGTTTTCGATAAATCATCTCGTTATAGATTTTCGGTATATATATATATACATACATACATATAAAATTTATAAGCAAAATAAGTATATATTTTGTTTTAAATAAACCTTATTAAAACCCGACACTTTAAGTTCACGCTTTCTCGTCGTTAAATGTTTTTATAAACTTTTATCTTTATTATATATGTATATTTTTAAACAAATATGTAACAAACATATTAGATATATTTTTATTGTTAAATTATGTTAACGATTCAAAATGCATAATTACTTAAATTATGTTAAGTATTATATATTTATCTTACTTAAATACTATATCTCAATTAGGAATCCTTGGTGGTATATCCCGAAGGTTTTACTTTTCTCATCATCCTCATTTGTATTTCGTTCATCTGATCAGGTGAGTAATAACTCCCCTATTTTACTTGTTTTCAAAATTTTTGGGGACACTTGCGTACCACTTATCATATTATTTATCTTATTATTTCTCAAACGCAAACTGTGATCTTTTTGTTGTGTATCAATTGAATGACTGTTTGTTACTTGCTATATGCTTACTTGCTTACTTGAATCGCATTCGGAGAGGTCCAACATAATCTCATTATAGTATGATCATACGACCGTCGTAGTGGCTGGAGCCCGATCGCATTGGCAATGGTTTCACCGACACTCATTACTTGCTTAACACTTTCATTGTTTATACTCACAGATAACAGTTTTGCTTATTTTTACTCTGTTATTTATATCATTATATATTATCATTTTGTTTGTGTCACAACGGGTGAATCTACTCACTCAACATGTGTTGTTGACAAATATATATATTTTGTACGCATTTGTAGGTTTTAGACTGGATTGATTATCGAACTGAAGCACACGTAGAGATGACCTTAGGATGTTAAACATAAACAAGAATAGTTGGTTTTGTATTGTAATTTCTCTATTTTTGTTGTACTTAAATGTTCGTTGACAATTAATAAATTAATTAGATATTGTCGCTTTACAATTGCATGATAGTACCTTGCGAGCTGTGGCAATCAGCTCACGCCCCGACATTTCCGCCTTAGGTTGGGGTGTGATAGATTGGTATCAGAGCCGAAGGTTTAAGATAGGTCGTTAGTGGTGCCTTAGTAACATGCTTAGGAACCTTATACATGCTTATTTGTTTACCTGATGTGTTCTATTTGGTTGTTTACAGCTTGCGTAATTACCTTCTAGACTAAGTACTTATTTAACTGCTTAGTTTAATGCTTATTTTATTGTCATGAACACACAACTCCGAGCTCATATCTCACTCTCAAAATACTTTCGAGACATTGTCTTACTCTCAAATACTTTTATAACTCCGAGGCAACGCCTCATTCCCAAGATATATATTTACATTCAAATTTTTGTTGGTCATTTTCGTTGACGGGAAATTCTTTTAGGATTTCCTAAGTTTTGTTTTTACCTTTTAAGTGTTTAACGTGATCAGTTAACGGTTACATCTTTCCATTTCGTTTTATTGTTATTATTTTATTACTTTTTAAATGTCTAGTCGGGTGAAAAATCTATGGAACGCCATGAACACGCCAATTATTCATTTTCACAATTATTATATTCACGATATTTGGTTGGAGCATTATCAGATGTGGCGATACATCGATAAAATTACGTTATTTATTATTATTTGTTTATGTATTTGATTTTATTTGAAACAAGTTATCAATTGACTTACTTACTAAATTGAAACTTTCGTTACTTCTTTAGTTGTTTGTACGTTTGATTTCATTTGAAACAACCTATTATATGATTTAGTTACTCAATTACTTAATAATTCAATTACATTGGATCATGACTTATTGATTCATTTCATTCACATACTCAAAAATATTTTTATCCACATGATGGAGCACAAATCATTCACTCACTGGAACTATGTTATCACAAGTCTATCTAAACAACTTACTATTTAATTATCTAATCGGTTATCTCGCACTCATATTATCACATTCACAAATTATCAAGAGCAATTAATAGCTATTTTCTTATACGCATATTACAACATCATCAAACTATCAATTATAATAAAAGTATTATTAAATACCTTAATATTTGAAAAATATCCCTTATGTTCACGATTATCACATTATCAATTAATGAACTTATCACAAGTAACTCGATACCCCCAATAACTATCAGTTACATCTCAGTTATCACCCTAAAATTTTAAGTATTAACATTTTAATTTGTTATGCTTCGATAAAATCTCATATTAAATCATCTCATTGATTATATCACCTACTTAAAGAATTATCGTATAGATTACCTCATTTAAATTCTGACTTATCCTTAAGTCATGATTAACGCTAGCACAACTGATGTCGAATATCACTATTTCCTTAATAACTAATAAGAAATTTACACAACTTATTATTTATACTCATTTAATCTCAATTTACATAATTATAGAATGATTTCTACATCAAACAATATAGGTCATATATTCTCTACACCCGCTTTATGACCACAAGTACTGTCAAAGAGATAGCTCCTACAATATCTAGGGTATAAATTCTAACTCAAAACAATAATGCAATCAATTTAATCTTGTTCACTAATTTCTTTCAGAGAAATTTCGATTCATTTACCGTTACTCACCCTCATAACAACGATAATAACGATAATAACAAACGCAAGCTTAATAATCGAGTTTAGGTTATTAAGTAAACCAATTATCAATCTCAACGAAATCCTAGTGTCCCAAACAAGAAACCTTACACCAGAGTACGCTCGTTACGTCTTATTCGCGACTTTCGTCATCCGACTCAATCCTTGTGTCATTCTTACACTTACTATAATCGTTATGGTTATCCCGTTAACACTTGTCGTACACTGCCTACGACACAAGACATCCCACGACGGTCTATGCCGTCGACTAAGCTTTATACACCTGGTACACGTGCCTTCTACAATTATGGAGACCCTAATCACCTACGCAACGCATTGTTCTTTACTCATTCATGTCGAGTTAAAATTATACCGGCACCGTACCATACTACCCATGCTCATTTAGCTTAAACCTACCAACTCAATGCCTTTCAGGCTTTCTTCATGTAACAAGGTGGTTCTCACTTATTCGATTCTAGACCCGCAAGACTTAATTTTATCAAGCTTGCCTTAGCCAAACCTCGTTTTCACAAACGTATTCGAGGTGCCCCAAATCATTCGACCTCAATTATTTAAGTTTTCAGAAACTCAATTAACAAAGGTGTTTTGAATCAAACGAATCGTAGTTAAGTTTTAACAAAGAATATTTTTATCGTCTTCATCATTTTCGTCTAAACGTATTTTGTATTCAGTTATACTTTAAACGACTCTTTGTCTAAATTAGTTATTTTGAAACAGAACCCAATCTGAATAATCCATCATCTTAAATATTTCTGCATACAATAAAATTTATTTTATCTTTTTAAAGACCAATATCGTTGATTACCGTACCATCTATACGTTTGGTTTTACTTAATCAAAATTAATACATTTGGTTCATAACATTTCGTCAACTAATCAAAACATTTAGATTCTCATAATTCAAAACAATTTTTCAATTATAAAAGACACAATTTCGATAGTCAGTTTTTAGTTAACCATATTATCCATTTTGTCTTATCTCATTTACCTTGTTTGCTTATTAAATTATTGAAAACGTGTCAATTTCTACTCTCAACTTTGATTTTTAACATTTTTGTATGTCGTGTATTTATTGATCTCATGCATTACAATTTACCCTTCATCTTATAAATTTTCATTGTTGAAATTGAATTTTTGTAGTTCCATTATTAATTGAACTTGTCATTATTTAAACAAAATTATCTCCGCTATGGAATTTTATTTTCCATTATTTAATTTAATTTTCACTATTAAAAAAACGAATTTCATTGAATTCCCACGGTAATCTAATTGGAATTTTATTATTAATTTTCACTATTATCTAATGACATTTGCACGATGGTTGTCGAAAACCTGCGGTGATTTCTGAATATCCGCTTCCCAATTTCATCTATTTACAGTTTGTTTGTATACATAAATTTTTGCATTAATATTTTTGCATTCTCAATTACTACTACCAGTACTTTAATATTTTAGTTTACCTCATCTTAAATACACAATTGCGATATTTCAATGTTGTATAAAGTCCTCTTTAAATTTCATGAGTTTCTCATTTAACTAAATTAAATCCCTTAAAGTCTTCGTTTAAGCTTGTTCAAATTTGTACTCTCGATCTTATAAATTCTACCTCGAATGTTGCAATATATATAAAATAAAAATAAAAATTCACGGGTTATTATTCGTCTACAATTATCAATTAATTCCTTCATATACTTTTGTTGATGTTATCCTTGCAATCGTAGAATTTTTGGTAAGTTCACGTAAATTTGTTAGTTGGCTCGTATCCCCACTCTCTTTCTTCACAATTGATCTTGTCGACGCATCATATATCTCAACTTCAATGTTTACGTTTCTCATAACTTTTAAGTTACTTTAAAATTTTCACTAATTTCATTAATCAAACTTGAAAGTTCACCTAAATTGCGTTATTAGAAATATTTTATAAAATCTTCTGATTTTACACAATAAATCAACTCCCAATGGTCTTATAATATGTTAACACATTCCTCATATTTATAATAAATTAATAACTTTTCTCACAAAATCATGCTTTTCAAATATTTTGTAAACCACACGATGGGACGAGTTATGTGAACCATCCGACGACCTGAGTAATTATGGAGGCCTACATAATTATCGAATTACTCGCATGGAAATCATAATGCGTAAAATCGCATGTCATAATCTAGAACCAAAAGTAGTGTTGGAGTAACGAGGCAAATGTAGAGATGATAAGGACATGGTGGATACGCCGCTGGTACCTCCTATATGTAAGTGTCCTTATCGGATTTTCATTTGGAAGGTTACTTCGACTACTCAAAGTTCCAGGATTACGATTAAAATTTTTAAATGTTATTTTAAAATTAGTTTTCTCTAATTTCGGGACGAAATTCGCTAAAGTATGGGAGACTGTAACAACACGGGTTTTCCGATTATTATATAATATCCATTATCCAACCCGTGTTCGTTTTTGGAAAAAAAAATGAAATCAACAAAACATTTCCTTTATCAAGTAAATAATAATTTATATTGTTGATTATATTTAATTATTTTAAATAACTTTTCATTATGTACAATTTTCACCAAAACCTTTAGTTTTAACCCTTTTTGCGTCCACACCCAATGTTCAGGGACCAAATTTCAAACATCTAATAATATTATAATCTGAACCGTTTTTCCTTTCAACCAAACCCGTTAACCCATATTTGATCCGTAAACCCGTAACCGATGACCCATTGTGTTGTCTTGAGCCACAATCCTCGTAATAATCATGGAATTGATTTGCCAAATCATTGGTATTACCTAAACGCGCATCACCGACACTACTAATTTAAAAAACTGGATCAAATAGATACCGATTAACGTAATTAGCGAACGCGTTTATATCAAAAGATACATTATACATATAACGATGATCTTAATGCAATTAAAACCATCTGCAGCCTCCTCTTGATCTTGCGAACCTATCCCTAAGAGGAATTGAGTTTTAATAGTCGGCATCACGAAAAACCAGTGCGTTCTTTAGGCCGACGGTGTTGGTAGCCGTTCAACATCAATTACTTAACGTTAAGGTAATCAAAATATGTTTCTTGAACGTTTTTACTCGTCAATCAAAAGCCCCAACGTATTTCTATCAAACACTGAGTCAATTGATCGATTAAATATTCAAGGGTTTTGTTATAAAATGGGGGATGAACAAGCTTTGCTGGTTTTATAAATTCTTTTATGATTTATAACCAAATCATCACACCAGCCTAGTTGGCAGGTGTTATTGTTGTTAGGTCGTTTGAACCGGCCGGGGCGCGGGTTCGACCCTCACCCAGCCCGGTTTTGGATTAATTTTTTTCTTTTTATTGATTATTTGTTTTATATTATTAATCTGTTGATTAAAGTGTAATCCATGATAAATACAAATTAAACCTTATTTTTGTTTAACCGGCACCATTAAGTTTTACGTTTTCGATAAATAATCTCGATATAGATTTTCGGTATATATATACATACATATAAAATTTATAAGCAAAATAAGTATATATTTTGTTTTAAATAAACCTTATTAAAACCCGACACTTTAAGTTCACGCTTTCTCGTCGTTAAATGTTTTTATAAACTTTTATCTTTATTATATATGTATATTTTTAAACAAATATATAACAAACATATTAGATATATTTTTATTGTTAAATTATGTTAACGATTCAAAATGCATAATTGCTCAAATATTAATAAATTTTAATTTAAAAACGTTTATGTTACAAATATTTAATTATAGTATTATATATTTATCTTACTTAAATACTATATCTCAATTAGGAATCCTTGGTGGTATATCCCGAAGGTTTTACTTTTCTCATCATCCTCATTTGTATTTCGTTCATCTGATCAGGTGAGTAATAACTCCCCTATTTTACTTGTTTTCAAATGTTTTGGGGATACTTGCGTACCACTTATCATATTATTTATCTTATTATTTCTCAAACGCAAACTGCGATCTTTCTTTTGTGTATCACTTGAATGACTGTCTGTTACTTGCTATATGCTTACTTGCTTACTTGAATCGCATTCGGAGAGGTCCAACATAATCTCATTATAGTATGATCATACGACCGTCGTAGTGGCTGGAGCCCGATCGCATTGGCAATGGTTTCACCGACACTCATTACTTGCTTAACACTTTCATTGTTTATACTCACAAATAACAGTTTTGCTTATTTTTACTCTATTATTTTTATCATTATATATTATCATTTTGTTTGTGTCAAAACTGGTGAATCTACTCACTCAACATGTGTTATTGACAAATATATATATTTTGTACGCATTTGCAGGTTTTAGACTGGATTGCTTATCGAACTGAAGCACACGTAGAGATGACCTTAGGATGTTAAACATAAACAAGAATAGTTGGTTTTGTAATGTAATTTCTCTATTTTTGTTGTACTTAAATGTTCGTTGACAATTAATAAATTAATTAGATATTGTCACTTTACAACTGCATGATAGTACCTTGCGAGCTGTGGCAATCAGATCACTCCCCGACATTTCCGCCTTAGGTTGGGGTGTGACAGATATGATCCCTTAGAACACATCTTCCCACACCGATTACTCAAACTTGTAACTGGAGCAGTGATCATAATCACTTCCAACCTTATTATCTCCATTTTACTTAATAAATTATGAGTTAGTGGGATAGTTTTCCCCTTCCGAGGTTTTTTTTGCAGGGGATCCTTAAAGAATCAAGGTTCCTCACTAGATCACTTTGTCACTTGCATTACTTTTGTTGGAGGTTCTTTTGTCGAAGATCCTCAACAAAAACCCCTTGAACCCTGTTGGAATCCTCGGCATAAAATGTTGGGAGGTGTTAAATATCACCTGCCTCAGAATTGTTATTGAACAAAAAAGAATAAGCACAACTCGAGAACAATGTTGATCGCAGCTAATTGATATATATAAAGTATGCAGAGCGTGTGGAATCTCTTTCTATTGATCAACAGGCCTCTATTTATAAAAAAGAATATAACAAACTATCCAATTATTTCGGCTCTCCATTTGTTAACACTAATGACCGCTTGAGTCAATATTTTTTAGTGCACGGTTTTGCGTCTCGGTCTTTGTTTAACGTATTTTGGATTCTAGTTAAGTTATTAAGCGTATTTTGGTAATTGTATATGTCACATTCGTTATATGTAATGACACATTTGTTCGAGTAGCTAATAACGAATGAGTCCAAGTGTCTTAAGTATTCATTCGTTTGGGGATGTTAACGAATGAGACTAACATATGTGCTAACTATGCAATCATTCGTTATGTTAGCGAATAGACTTAATGTATTGATAGCGAATGAGGCTCATTCGTTAGGGAATGTCTAACGAATCAGCTCACGTCTATATATACCCTGTAACTCATTTTATTCAATAACGATTCTTATTTTATTATCTTCCACACTATTACTCTGCCAAAATATTCTCTCAATATACATACTTACACACACTAAAGTAATTATGCCTTATAGTATTCATACCGAAGACTAGATCCTTAAAATAATTATCAACGGATAAGCAGATATACGTTGAAATATGATCCAGATTTGTACATATGCGCTCCAACATATATAGAGATACATATACGGCAGATATGTATATACGTTAAAGTTTATGCGCTGTATATGCCAACATGTTATACGTTTCAAAAGGTATACGACATATATGGTAACACGTTAGACTTATGTGCCGTATATGCTTAACATTGACAATTTTTGGAACTTTTTGTGTAGAAACTGATGATGTAATGATTTGACTTTTAAGTATATTGTTCGAAACCAAGAATATTACAATGTATGAGAGTTTGGTAAGGTTTGAACGGCTACATCTTCTGGAATGATCAAACAACAGATAGAAAAGAAATGTAATTGAGCATTTCGAAGTAGACATGAAGCCAACGGCTTTGATACCTATTAAAAGTTCATGAAAGATCGTAAGATATGACATGTAGGAACATTCGCAAACATATCTACTCTATAATGTTACGTGAGGAAGATATAAAAAGGTGATAAACTCAAAGATATCTCTTTAACTCTTTGTTTATTCATGACAGCAGAGATAGTACATCAATATATGACAATTACAGAACAGGTACACGATGGACCAGAAGGACAATGAACGTATAAGCCTACGACCTATTTATAGACATGTACAACAACATATACGCCATATATGTACATATACGACATATATCATATACACTGTATAAGTACATATATGCCGTATATGTATACTTATACGTTTCTAGCATTAAAGTATATTCCAACTTCACTAACTATCAAACAATTCCTAAAAGACTTAAGCTATAAACATTTTATGCACTAACACACCATTCTCAACCCTTGATCAATTTCCCACATACTTATGGTGCATCCTCAATCACCTACATCACATCATTTTTGTAAGAGAAAAAAAAAACACTAAAAAAATAAAAAATAATAAAAAACAAAAAAAAAACAAAATTGAAAAAACCAAAATTTTTATCTAGCATCCCCGATAAAAAACAAAAAAAACCCTTAAAAATTGAAAATTTAATATAAAAAACGAAAAAGTAAAAAAAATGAAATTGTTTATCTAGCATCCTCGTTCCAAAAATGAATAAAAAAAAGAAAAATTCAAACTTAGTTTAGCCTTCGAGTTTAGTTTTTTAGTAGCTTGGGGGGGGGGGGGGGGGGGGGGAGGGAACAACAATTCATTAATATTTTACATATAAAATAACACTTTTAATTAACCTTTTACACGTAAAACAACAAATTGCATTAGCGTTTTACATGTATAACAACAACTCTTTAAGATTTTACATGTAATAATTAATATTTTACATGTAAAATAACAATTTATAAAATAACATTTTTCATTAACATTTTACACGTAAAACAACAAATCTTATTAACATTTTACATGAAAAAAACAGTTCTTTAAGATTTTACATGTAAAAATTAATATCTTACATATATAATAACACTTTTCCTTAACATTTTACATGTAAAACAACAAATCTTATTAACATTTTACAAGTAAAATAACAGTTAAGATTTTACTTGTAAAAATCTAATATTTTAATGCAAAATAACATTTTTTATCAACATTTTACACTTTAAATGTCAAATCTTATTAAAATTTTACATGTAATACAACAGTTCTTAAAGATTTTACATGTAAAACAACGTGTTTCGTTGTAATTTAATGTATATTTTACAATTATATATATATATATATATACTATATTAAAATACATATAGAAAGGATACGATGGTTATTTACCAAAAAACTCTTAAAATTAAGAGGTACAATAGAGTTATGCATCGTGTACAAGTCTTTTTAGCACCTGAAAGGTTGAAATCCTGAAACCCCTAAGTTGAAAACACGTGGTCAGGCCAAGATTTAAATTTCAAAACCTAAATCTCACACATACATACAACGCAGTGAGGACCGGAACACTAACAAAACCCTATCGCACACGCAAGCTTCAGACAATTTCAGATTTACACCTCAAATCCATGAATGGGAGTAGGAATAGATCAGATTGGGTTAGATTCTAGAAAGGGTGAAGAATCGTCTTCCTAGGGCTCCTATCGAGACTTCTAGAGGTATGTTTTTAGGTTTGATTACGTTCAGTAATCATGATAATCAACTAAGACTTATCTATACCCATGTTTTGAAAGTGTACTCAGTGTTTAAAAGGGATCGATAGAAGCACTGTTGGGTCAGATCAAAGACAACCATCACCGGTATGCAGGTATGTGTCGTTTTCAACCTTTGATTTTTTAAATAGTTTCATGATTCTTGGATGTTCTGAGCATAAAACCTAGATATTTGGTGGTTCGGTCTCTTTTGCAGATTTGCTTTGGTTAAACGCGATGGAGACATTTTTCTACCTCTGTTCTGAGCATAAAATCTAGATATCTGGTGGTACGTTCTCTTTTGCTGATTTGAATCCCATCTAATAAGTTAGTCCTTTTGTTTCGATTTTTTATTTTTCATTTATTGTTAGTTTGATCTTTACCCTAAATCATATGTCGATTAGGTGTTTATAAATGGTCTAAATAAGTTTTATGTATTTCATGTTATTTGATATATTTGATTAAATTAGTAAGAATTCAGAAATCATTTTCAATTGAATTTGAATATGCTTTTTGTTTACAATTAACCTGAAGTTTCAAACGGATTGTGATGCTGCAAGTTTGTCAAGTTGCTAAATTCCAAGAGTGAGACATTTTAGCACAAACAAACCAGGTTTGATCTTGTTTTGAGTTATCATTGTTCATATTTATGATTTTGGAAGGCATATGTAGTCATTTTGTCTTTTTAACTTGATTTTCATATTGTAACAATGTTTTAAAGTTCCATTCATGGTTTTTTAATGTAATGGATGACTAAACTGTATTAATTGTATATGTAGGGTGCATAATGATCAAATGTGTTGCTCCATTTTCACGTATCGTAGTGCAGGCACATTTACTATAACGATACGCTAGAGTTCAGTTAGAGTATTAAAAAATTCTATTTATTTGTGGTTCCATATATGAGTTGTGGTGAGCAAACCGTCATAGTTTTGTGTGCTTCCATTGATGAGTTGGGCATTATTTTAAATGGGTCGATCTTACCTTGGCTTGGATTAGGCTCGGCTTGTTAACAAAGGAGCATTTTTCGAGCGATTTGTGAGATTTTTGAACAACTCTACAATTGTTCTACTCTCTAGGGCTATTGATTAATTTGGTTTAATAATACCCAAATTTACAAGTTAGTTCTAAAAGTTTTACTCAATTATTCTGGCGTGCAGCGTGCCCGAGTTTCTTTATCCACTTTATGAATTGTCCAAAGTTGAAGCTAAAAGATGATCAATGCGAGTTGAAATCTTTTATTTTAATGCATCGATTCTAATGATTATATTTATTTTAAATTACTTATTTTATTATTTGATTGTAGGATGTAGGTATTGTTCTTTAGTAAATGGCTCAAGAGTCAAGTGGAGAGGTAGTTTCTTTACTAAGAAGACAACCAGTTGCTTTGAGAACATTTAGAAAAAGATTAAGCAGGCATCTATTTACCAAATAATTTATTATTATTATTATTATTATTATTATTATTATTATTATTATTATTATGTCATCTAAATTGTACATTTTGTTTAAAAATACCGAGGCATAAATGATGCCATTAATATATCAGTTACTTGACTTGGCCATTTGCCATAAAACATCCCAAATCATATTATTAATGAAATTATCTAATTGTCTAATAATGTTTTTGTAATCACAATTTAAACACTTACAATAAAATGATTATAAAAAAATTTAGAACACTGGATATAAACGTTTTGGGCCATCTCAACTCAACATGCTTTCTATCAGATACAAAATTCAAAACTTTTACCTGAACCCTTTGTGACCCATCACTCGAGCTTCTTGTTTAGCATATGTAAGGCCTCGTTACCGGTGCCCTACTTTAGCGTCGGATTTACTCATAAACACAGTTCTTACAATCAGAGTAAATTAAAACTTTCGCGGAGTAAATAAAACTTCAATCATTCTTTACAAAACATTACAAACTTTTATTTAAATCATAACATAAAACATCGGGTTAAAACATCATTTCTTTTATCATTAGATGCCAGCCATTCAATCCATGCCATGTGCCGTCCTCGTGCTAGCTCTTTAAACCTGATTACTTGTGTGCATACTAAAAGTCAGCTACGCTGAGTGAGTTCAAGTTATTCGAGCAACTTACCATACAACCACTACATGCAATTATGTACGTGTCCGAAAACACGTAGTCCTCTGTCTAATATGTTCGAGCAACTTACCCCTTAACCATTTAGTTGCCCCCTAACGACTTAGCCGCCTGTTTACGGAAGCATATGGAGGCTTGCCCTCCCACGCACTCATGTTATGCCACTTATTAACGAAGGCACATAGAGGCTTGTCCTCCCACGTACTATCGTCATGCCATTTAATAACGGATGCACGTATAGGCTTGCTCTACCACGCACTCACGTTATGCCACTTTAATAACGAAGACACGTATAGGCTTACCCTACCACGTACTATCGTCATGCCACTAGCACCCTTACTATAACCCTCTCCACTTCTATCATACTCTACTTCTACTTGTCTATAACACACTTCCTATCAGATCATTATTTACGCAATAAGCAAGTTACATCATAGCATTCATACACACTAATAACCATCTGTCAATCACTCTCCTTAACGATACGTGCAATATCCGAAGATCATTCACACATCGTCAAGCATTCATAAATAATTCGTATATCATCTATAGCATACACTTACCACTTAAGGTAAGTATATTCACACTCCATATCGAGTATGCACACAACCCTGAAAACATTACAAGCAAATGGGGTTATCCCTTTCTTTAGCTGTGCGCGACTAACTGTTTAATAAATACAATATTAATACTACTCTAGACATTCTCATTATTACTTAATTAATCTTAAGCGTCTAAGCCGGTTTTACTTCATTGAATCTTTACCCGGTTAGTTAATCGTTACTCGTTAACCTTTAAAGGTATCTTTCATAAATTAATAAAGTCCAAGGGCTATTATGTAATTTAACTATTTATTATAAGTCCAGGGACCTTTCTATCATTCTTTCAAAGTCTACTTCATTATCCTGTTCGTTAACGAAGGAGGCTCCTTCATTATTTCTTAACGAATTGGCCTTTATAACGAACTGGTTTATCTAACGAATTGATCTCTATAACGAACTGGAATTCATAACGAATGGTCCTAACGAACTGAGGTTAGTTCGTCATTCTTTCCTTAACAAATTGACATAATGAATTACTTAACGAATGAAGCTAGTTCGTTATTCTTCATTAACGAATTACTGCTAGTTCGTCATTTTCCAGCTAACGAACCACTGCTAGTTCGTCATTTCCCAGCTAACGAATTAGGGTTAGGTCAGAGAATGTCAGAAAATTCTCTGACATTCCCTACCTCGTATCTACCTTTTCCAGCGCCGTCATCGCCGGAAAAACGGGCGGTGGCCGGAAATAAGTATTTCCGCACCGTTTTCACCTTTTTTCGTCCCGTTCGATCCAGATCTAAGCTAGGGTGATCCCTAAGCTCATATTTTGACCGGTTTATAACCGATTCCACCCGGATCTCGTGACTTTAACGGTTTAAGGGTGTCGGCTCGTCGTTTCGCGACTAAATATAGCGGGTTTGTATCCATACAATATCATACTATCATTACCTCGGGTCGATGCTTGGTTTTCCTTCTTGGTTTCGGTTAGAGAAGAGAAAGATATGAGAGAGCTTACATGTGTGTTTTTGATGTTGTATGGAATATTTGAGAATGAATAGATTAATGGGTGATAATGGTTTATATACTATGGGTCATGGGCTTGAACCCATGGTGTATCTTCCTTCCTTTCTAATCCAAGTCCATTACCCATATCTCCTTAATGATTTATTTACTAATCCAAGTAAACTTCCCCACTATAAATAAATAAATAAGGTATTTACTATTATTTTTAGAAATTTCGGGATGTTTCATCATCTCTAACAATATTTAATAATTTGTATTGAATTATAGGTACCCTTAAAACACAGTATTTTTGTTGTTAGATCAGACCCCAAAGTTGTTGCTATGCTTACTTCTGGACTTGCAATGTCAATTGCTCTAGAAAAGGTTCCTTTCTTAATTATTATTATTATTTTTTAATAACTAAACCGATAAACATCTACATTACCATATTACTCGTTGGGATTTAACTTACTTTACACGAAATGGCCCGTTAGGTGGTTTGGGTAACAGGCCCAACAGATTAGAGTTAAAAGAGCATCTTTTGCACATGTTGAAACGAGTTGAGGCGATGGTTTTTTTCTTTAACATTGGCTAGAATTAAGAGGGTCGAGCAACGGATGAACCTGTTTTGGTCAGAGGCTTATAACTTACGTATCAGACTATGGGATTGGGTGGGTCGGTGGGTTCAGGTATGTAACATTTACACTTTATAGAAATATTGTGTTGTTGTGCATCTTGAAACGAGTTCGTGTTTGGGTTCTCTGTCATTAAAAATAAATGACATGCAAAACTCTTAATTGCTACATAATGCCAAAAACCGGTCGTAAAAACTGGACCGTGTGATTTAACTGCATTTTAAAGCTTTTAATTATTTCATATTAAATAAATCTGAATTTATTTTAGTTTTAAAATATAAACCGTCAAGTGAACTAGACGAATAGTTTCAAGTGACTTATTTTCTCTCTCCTGATCCCTATCTTTGACATACCTTTATTTTGTGTATGAAGAAAGATTATTCTGTGCAGGTCAAGATTGCAATGGTGGGGAGAAGTTCTAGCCTAACATATTTTTATTTGTCCAGGTATGGCTTATTAACTATAATTCCATGTACAGTCTCTTGCCTTTTGTATACTTGCTTGTTTAAAAACACGAGGATAGGCAAATTATGATTTTGTTTTGTTTGGTAATTTCAAATTTTCAATTCTATATGCTTTGTGGACAATTGGAGATTGATATAAAAATGGTTCGCCGGGTTTCTCTAAAGCTGTTCGTTTTCTTTTCACTCATTGATATCCTACAAATTGATATATAATAGTATTATACTAATATATATTTATAATGTTACATAAAAGTTGTATATAATTTTAGTTGATAGCTTTGCGAGCTAGCTTGATCCCGATAAGTGAAGCTCAGGCTTGTTTGCTAAACAAGCATTTTTAAGGCGAGAGCTTGTTTAAGTTCAATTCAAGCTTTTAGCGAGCTGATCCTGTTATCATTTCAAGTTGCTCATGAGCGGCTTGACTCGTTTATAGTAATGGCATAAAATGCTTGTCACTTATGGAAACTAAAAACAATTTTTGAGACTTTTCATTATGTTGGCATTTCTCACATGTTTGCCTAGGTGCTATGGTTGTGTTTGACTAATATTGACTATCTGTGATTCTTTTACTATGTAGTGGAGATTTGTGTTTGTTGCTATTAACAACGGATACTAATATAAGTTGTTTACATATGTTGATGAGTATGTCTTATATGCCACTGGCTTGGTTATTGTTCATTGGCCTGTATTCAAATTATCTATTTGAATATTTATATAACTTGTGTTAAAATGTGCAAATTGTTTGGGTAATTCAAGATGGGATAATGCAACATAATGGAGTGGTTAAAAAGAGTTTATTGCATATGTCGGTGTCCCTTTTAAAGTCAATGGTTCTAAAACCGACTTATTCGAAACCCATTGCCCACTTACTCAAGGTACCAAATTATATTTATTTCATAATCAAACATAGTACTTGATGTGCGAAAATATATATATAAATAAAACACAAGTCGCAACTAAGCTTTAAAAACCAAATAATCTATCCTAGTTCACACAAACGGCAAGTGTACCGGTCACGTATAGCACAGATAAGGAAAGTCTGGATATCGAACTCGAAGACACGTGAAAACGTTTATAATTACGAAACTCTAACCAAGACTCACCAAAATATTTAATTAATTTATTTTAGAATTTAATTTAACTACTCAACTTAACTGAATGAAAACTTTTGACAAAACTTTGGTTTGAATTCAATGAATAAAGACGTCTACCTAGGAATGAATCATGTTGATAGAAATAACAAGACAACGGATTAAAAATATTCACGACACCGGTTATAAAAGATGACACAACTAAAACTTGTTTAAGAAAGTCAAATTACCTCTCAGTCTCTCTAACAAACTCTAACTTATTTTAGTTGATTTTAAAGAATAAACCGGAAAAACAATTATTAACGTGTTCAAATGACGACTCTCCTCTCGGTCTCATCGACACACTATCCTAATGGAGACAAATACTATGTCACCAAGGATAGAGGAACAATTTAACTTAACCCAAATTAAACCAACTAATTGCACATAAACACTCAAACTTGACAAGATAAAAACCCGCTCTCGCGCGGTCTTAATTCTAACAAGTACAAGCAACGAGACAATATTACTTCTTATCACCTCTCGGTCTCAAAGAAGGTGTATTTTAACTGATTTTAGATGATTTATATTACCCACTTATCCCTACGGTTGTACACCCCGCAAATAAACCCGAAACACCAAGTCAAGAGTCTAACAAGCAATCAATTAATCAAAACCAATTCAAATAACTAATGCAAGAGGATTATAAGTAATAAAAAATAAAACACAGCCATCACACACAATCTAATTTATGGTTTTGTTAAAATTTACATCAATAATTCAAGTCTTAAACATTAACAATCCATTATACAAGTCTAAACTACTCAACAATCATCTATCCTAGGTAGAACAAGCAAGTTTAGCCTAACATTGATTTTGGACAGCCATGTATACTTAAGAAAAACATCACAAACATCAACTCAAACATGATTATATTCATTCAAGATCCAAACACAATCAATAACAAGTCAAACTATCAATCAATTTGCAAAACAATTCAAAGCAGAAGATTAAATCAACAAAGTTAGGGTTCTTGAACAATAAACAAAGTTTAAGATCAATTACTTAAGATGTATGGCTGAGATTTATGATGTATAAGGTCCCTAGTAGCTGCACAAGATCACCCCGAGCCTCCTTCTTCCTCTCCAGCCGTCACAGCCTCCTCAGCTGCCGGTTTTTTTTCTTTTTCTGCCGCTGCTACAGTAGCCGCGATCGGACAGGCTGTTAGGGTTTAGGGTTCTTTGAATTTCGGGTTTTCTTGATGAATAATGGCTGGAAAACTCTTGTTATTAACTTAATATAATATTATAAAAGGCTTTTAAGATGTGGGCTTGGGTCGGGCCTTGACTTATAAGTTTAAAAGTTGAACAATTAAGCCCCTAAACTCTTCAAATTTAACTCTTTTTTCCACCAAACTTCATAACCTACAAGAAAACAATCATCTTTGTAATATTAAGCATAAACAAACCATAAAACATAATAATTATACTAAAAAGTAATTAAAACATGATAAAAGTGATACGGAAAGTAAATGTGTTTTACAACACATCAAACATCCCCACACTTAAGTCTTTTTCGTCCCTGAAAAAGTCTAATGCAGTTGGATCAGAATCGGAAAATCAAAGTTAAATCAAACATATAGGTTAGATTTTAAAGCTCAGAAAAACGCAAAAACCGCGATCATCGATATTGTTGTCCACCTAAACTCATGCCTTAATCTTTACCGGGACAAATAAGATCCGACAATAATATTACATAGTGGTTTACACAATTAAGACCCGCTTATTTTCTACTTTTACCGGACCAGACCACCCCAACTTGACTTAAACCTCAAAATTAGCAGATTTAAAACTTTGTTGCTCAATATTTATGAATAGTTAAGACAATCAAGGGTATTGTTTATCCACCTAAGCTTAAGCATCAAAGTCTACCAAGCAACCATTAGATACGATTAAGGTTCAATTATTTATAGCCAGTGCTCCCCACAACATGACATACCCCCGTTATCAAGCAATACCCCAAATCCATAACCATAGGTGAGTATGCAAAATTTCATCTGTAGGGCTTATATGTAGCGTGTCCCTTGTGGTCCGTTTCTTAATGGTAATGAGACGCGAGCAAGGGGACCCCACATGACTAACAGCGTGGATGATCAAGTCTGTAGTGTATTTGTACTTTCGTACTTTTTGTGATCATGTTTATAGACTTATAAGGGTTTGCTCTTTGGCTTTATTTTAAATATACACAACCCCACTTAGGAATTGTGAATACCCAGCTAAATAGATTGCATACAGACCCATGGTCTCCGGACCCGAAGCATCCCATCAATACAAGATTTAAGGTTATAAAACCATACGCCAATGAGGTGTAAAACACTAAACTAGCATTTTAAGATTTATATCACAGGCTAGGGGGCATACTCTAACGTTAAACCTACCCAAGCATCATATGATAACGTATTCAAATTTTTAAAACTCATGATATTTCCACCTTTTCATACCAAAATTTGAGGCTTGAGTATGGCCCGACCTTTCATTGCTTATTTTCCACGGACAAAACGCTTTACCCACAAAAGATTTCCGTTTAACCGTTTTATCAAATTTGTCCTTTCATTTTCAAGGCTGAGCCTACCGACACATCCTAAGTTAAGTGCGTTTTCTTTTATTTATCTCATATTGTTAGTAGTTTGAAAAACCGATTTCCGATAAATATCATCATCTCCCACTTTAATGCAACAGAAGCTAAAAACAAGGGACATTTTTTTAACATCAACTTGAACAACGTACGAAAACGAAAAACAAGTGAAAAATTTTTTCTAAATTTTTTTTATTTTTTTATTATTATTATTATTATATTTTTTTTCTACAACTAAGTAAAATAAATTCCCATCCCCACACTTAGAACGAAATCGTCTTCGATGAGAACAAGGAAAAGAAATAAAATAACTCCAGTTCCTTCGGAAATGGTAAGATCTTTGGCGCAAAAAAAGGGGTTGATCCGTATCATCTTGACTTGGTTCTGCTTCCTCTATTATTTTAATAATACCGGGTCGGGTTCTTCTCCTACCCGTATCGAATAGAACACACTGAGCCAAATCTTCTTCATGTAAAACCTGCTTGATTTAGATCGGGAAATAAAACGTAAAGCATAAAATTAAAACTTTAAAGAACAGAAATTAAAATAGAGACGGGTTACTCCCCTGGTTTAGATGCAAAACGAACGACCGTATAGCATTTCATTCGCGGCCGCAACCTCGGGTGAACCAGTTCCAAAACGCCATCAGAGCTACCATGCACATAATAATACATGTAACAACTCAAACTCGCTCGCATGTAGCGGCGTACGAAACAGAAAACAAAAACATAAGAAGTAAACATATTTTTGTGTTTTTGAATTTTTTTTTTATTTTTTTATTTTGTATTTTTATGTTTTTATAAATATAAATAAAAATAAAACAAATAAAAACAGATAATAAAGAGAATCATAATACAAACTCTACAACTCGGGCTGTCTCCCGAGTGGTGCATCCATCACGACTATTCCTCGGTGAATGAGTCAAGGTAGAACACCTCGACTGTCTGATCAGTTATCGGCTCTCCAATATAGTGCTTCAATCTATGGCCGTTCACCTTAAACTTCCCGCTTCGATCTTGTATCTCAATCGTGCCATACGGGAAAACCTCAGTAACCGTGAACGGTCCCGACCGTCGGGATTTCAACTTTCCCGGGAATAACCTTAACCGTGAGTTATACAGTAAAACCTTGTCCCCACACTTGAACTGCTTATTACCCTTCAATTTCCTGTCATGCAGTTCCTTCGTATGCTCCTTATACCGATATGATTGTGCATATGCGTGATCCCGGAGCTCCTCTAATTCATGTAATTGATGGAAACTTTTACCCTATGCGGCAGGTAAATCAAGATTAACCCTTTGAAGGGCCCATGAAGCGCGGTGTTCCAATTCAACAGGAAGATAACAGTCCTTCCCATAAATCATCCGAAATGGTGTGGAACCAGTTGGAGTCTTGTAAGCTGTACGGAAGGCCCACAGAGCGTCATCTAATTTGTCGGACCAATCCCGACGATTTGAACCAACCGTTTTCTCGAGAATACGTTTGATTCCCCGATTACTCACTTCTACTTGCCCACTAGTCTGTGGGTGGTAGGCGGTCGCAAGCCGATGGGTGACCCCATAACGCATCAACGCCTTATCCATCTGCGAGTTGCAAAAGTGAGTACCTCGATCACTGATCAAGGCTTTCGGGACTCCAAAACGAGCAAATAGACTTTTCAGAAAACGGACTACCACTCGGGCATCATTGGTGGGTAGAGCTTTGGCCTCAACCCACTTAGACACGTAATCGACGGCCACGAGTATGTATTTGTTTCCACGCGAAGATGGAAACGGTCGAATGAAATCAATACCCCAAATATCAAAAACCTCACAAACTTGAATGGCATTCTGGGGCATTTCGTTTCGTGAAGAAATGTTGCCGACACGCTGACAACGATCGCAACTCTTAACGAACAGGTGAGCATCCTTAAAGATAGACGGCCAATAAAAACCAGAATCAAAGACTTTCTTTGCCGTAGAATTCGCACCTTGGTGACCTCCAGTCGGTCCCATATGACAATGGCTCAAAATTTGCCATCCTTCCTTGACATCCACACACCTTCTAATAAGCATATCAGCACCAATGCGGAAAAGATATGGATCGTCCCAAAGGTAAAATTTGATGTCAGCAAAGAATTTCTTCTTTTGCTGGTAAGGCATCTTTGGGAGGTATCCGTCAGCGAGATAATTCGCGAAATTAGCAAACCATGGAAAACCTTCCTCTTGTGCAGCAACGAACATCAGACTCTCCGTTGGAAAACGATCGTCGATCCTAACTCCTGAATCCCCTGAATCAACTCCCTCTAGTCGTGAAAGATGATCAGCCGCCACATTCTCGGCCCCCTTTTTATCACGGATCTCTATATCGAACTCTTGAAGCAACATGATCCATCGGATAAGACGAGGCTTAGCATCCTGCTTGCTGAAAAGATATCTAATAGCGGCATGATCCGTGTAAACAATCGTTTTGGACAAAACCAGATACGACCTAAATTTGTCGAAAGCGAACAACACAGCTAAAAGCTCTTTTCGGTGGTGGTATAGCTTTCCTGTGCGCCATTTAAGGTCCGGCTCGCATAGTAGATTGGATGGAAATGCTTATCCTTCCGTTGTCCAAGAACCGCTCCGACTGCGAAGTCGCTCGCGTCACACATCAACTCGAATGGTAACGACCAGTCGGGAGTAACCATGATCGGGGCGTTAACTAGTTTGTCTTTTAGAAGATCAAACGCCTCGATACATTGCTCAGAAAAAATAAATGGAGCATCCTTCTCCAAAAGTTTGGTCATGGGTCTCGCGATTTTAGAAAAATCTTTGATGAACCGGCGGTAGAACCCAGCATGACCTAGAAAGCTACGAATTGATCTCACAGAAGTAGGCGGGGGAAGATTAGAAATGGTCTCGACCTTTGCCCGGTCAACCTCTATCCCCGCACTTGAGATTCGATGACCTAGAACAATGCCCTCGCGAACCATGAAATGACATTTTAACCAGTTAAGGACTAGGTTGGTGTCAACGCAGCGGGACATCATCCTCTCGAGATTTGATAAACAATGATCGAAGGAACTCCCAAATACGGAAAAATCGTCCATGAACACCTCCATGGAGTCCTCGATCATATCATGGAAAATGGCCACCATACACCTCTGGAATGTGGTCGGAGCGTTACAAAGTCCGAACGGCATACGTTTGTAAGCAAACGTTCCGTAAGGGCAGGTGAAAGTGGTTTTCTCCTGGTCGTCGGGAGCTATCGGAACCTGGAAGTACCCGGAGAAACCATCTAGGAAGCAGTAGTACTGCTGACCTGCTAAACGCTTTAACATCTGATCAATGAATGGGAGAGGAAAGTGGTCTTTCCTGGTGGCATCATTCAATCGGCGATAGTCAATGCAGACTCGCCATCCTGTCACAGTCCTCATGGGAATAAGCTCGTTCCTCTCGTTGGTGATGACAGTCATGCCACCCTTTTTAGGAACCACTTGGACTGGACTCACCCAAGCACTATCAGAAATGGGGAAAATGATCCCCGCGTCAAGGAGTTTAATGATGTCCTTCTTTACGACCTCTTGCATTTTCGGATTAAGCCGCCGTTGCGGCTGGACGACAGTTTTGAAATTTTCCTCCATGAGGATTTTATGAGTGCAGAACGAAGGGTTGATACCCTTGATGTCGATAATCTACCAAGCAATAGCCTCCTTGTGCTCTCGTAGCACCCTCAACAACTTCTCCTTCTCGACCTCGGTCAACGCAGATGCAATGATAACCGGAAGCTTCCTCTCTTCATCTAAAAAAGCATACTCAAGGTGGGAAGGTAAATCCTTAAGCTCTAAGGAAAGAGGAGGACTCTCGACTGAAGGTCGGTCCATCGGATCGTCTCGTACGATCTCATCAGACACGCCAGATTCAGGGGTATGCGACTCGGTGTCGTCATTTAAGGATTGATTGGTTACGGCAACCATTTCAATCTCCGGAATCTCCATATCGAGAATCTGGGTGTCGGAGGCAGATCCTCCACAAATTTCGCTGAGAAACTCCCCAAGATGCTCCATGATGGTATCAATGAAGTATAAGGAGTCATCAGCAGACTTGGGGTGTTTCAGTGACTGTCGAACGTCAAAGGTGACGTTCTCATCCCCAACTCTTAAGATTAATTTACCCTCGCAGACATCGATCAATGCCTGTGCAGTGGCAAGGAATGGTCGGCCTAAGATGAGTGGGACACTATCGTCATCGTTCATGTCCAGGATGACAAAATCCACCGGGAAGATGAACTTGTCGACACGAACAAGCATGTTCTCGACCACCCCTCGGGGGTATTTCACAGAACGATCATCAAGCTGGATACTCATACGGGTAGGCCTCGGTTCGCCTAGTCCCAACTTGCGATACACGGAATACGGCATGAGATTAATACTGGCACCAAGATCTGCCAGCGCATGGACGACCGTATTATCACTCAAGATGCAGGGAATTGTGAAACTCCCAGGATCGGACATCTTTTCTGGTAACTTTCTCTGCAAGACTGCAGAGCAAACAGCACTCAGAGGAATGGAAGAGACTTCGGCTAACTTCTCTTTGTTCGAAAGAATATCCTTAAGAAACTTTGCGTATTTGGGCATTTGCGTAAGTGCTTCAAGGAGAGGAATATTAAGATGAAGTTGCTTCAGAAGGTCAAGAAATTTGGAGTTCTGCTCCTCGTCTCTATCCCTACGGACTCTCCCGGGAAATGGGAGTCTAGGTTTGTAGACTCTCGGTGGTGTGCTGGGTAATGGCTGGTTCTCGTCCTGTGCTGTACTTCCTGGGCTGTGCCTTTGATGCACCTTGGCCGGTGGAGACTCCAACTGAATCTCCTCGTCTACCTGCTCCTCAACATCTACCGCAGGCTTGTTAACGACTCCTATCGTCGCCTCTTGAATCACGGGCTCGCTACGTGCCCCCGCACCGCTCCTTGTCGTCACAGCCTTCGCAAACGCCTTCGGATTTTGTTCAGTGTTACTTGGAAGTGTACCTGGCAACCTCTCATTTAGACGACTTGCTATCTCTCCCATCTGACGCTCAAGATTTTGAATTGACTCTCCTAGATTTCTCATGAATGACTCGTGCTCCCGGAATTTCTCTTGAGTTTCTTTGTGACGGGAGTCCTCTCGAGTCATAAGTTGCGACAGCATCTGTGTCTGCTGTGCCATCATCTCCTCTAACGTGGGCTTCTTCTCCCCACTACTCGGTCCCTCACTAGAATCCTGGAATAGGCTCTGACGTTGCTGGAAGCCGGACTGATTTCCGTTCCTCCAGTTGGAATTTTGGTTACCTCTCCACCCCGAATTATAAGAATTGAAAGAATGTTGATTTCGGTTTGGATTATTAACAAAGTCGACTGCCTCCTCCTGGAAACCTACGGGGCATTGAACGGTATCGTGTCCCCCTCTACAGATCTCGCATAACTTACTTTTCACCTGCAAGTCCTTCACGATCTTTGCTAACGCTTCAACTTGTGCCGCAAGTGCGGTGCTCGTGTCGACCGAATGCATGCCGCGTGATAGGGAATCGACGGTTTTGGTGCTCTTAACTGGTGGTCGCTGGTATCCACTCATGGCTAAACCGTTAAACAAGGCAATGCACTCATCCGTATCTTTCGTCGTTAGTAGGTTACCTCCTGCAGCTGTGTCGAGCATACTCTGAGTTGCGTACGTCACTTCATTGTAGAACTTCTCGACAACCGCCCAGTCTTGTAGGCCGTGGTTCGGACATAAAGCAAGTAGATTTTTGAACCTTTCCCACGCCTCGTAGAAGCTCTCGGTGTCCTCCATCTGGAAAGAATGAATCTGGTTACGCAAACGAGCGGCCTTAGCCGGAGGATCGTATTTCTTAAGAAATTGGGTCTGCATGGCAGCCCAGGTAGCAATGGACCCCTGTGGGTGGGACTCAAGCCACAGACTCGCATGATAAACGAGTGAGAACGGAAAGATTCGGAGTTTTATGGCGTCTTCGGATACGCCGGCAAGATGAAACGTGTCGCAGATACGTGTAATACGAGTGAGATGAGAATGCGGGTTCTCGTGGAGTAACCCGTGAAATTGAGCAGAATGAGCAATCGTGTTCAGAACATTAGATGGAATCTGCCAAGTCGTTTGAACTCCTATAGCTGGTGGAACAATGCTGGATCTCGCGCCAGCATCGACCGGACGGGCCCGGTCTGCAACTGTCCTCCTCGGTGGTGGTATCAAGTCGCCCATAATCCTATCCCTAATGACGGGTTCAGAAAAAGTAGGAGAAGAGAACGTATTACCGACGGATGTAGATGTACTGGAAGACGGTTTTGTACGACGTCTCTCAAGAAGCTCTCTCTCTGGTTCGGGAAATCCTTCAACTTCTGGTGGTCCTAGAGATCGAGTACGTCGCATACAACTATTAAAATAAATAAAAGAAATTATAATTAGCTAAACTATTTTAAACTAACAAACAAAACAAATAAGAAAGACAAGTAGTAAACAAGGCAAGTCCTAAATCGAGCCGTTCTTAATACGCCTCTAACCGTGTCCCCGGCAACGGCGCCAAAAAATTGATGAGCGAAAATATATATATAAATAAAACACAAGTCGCAACTAAGCTTTAAAAACCAAACAATCTATCCTAGTTCACACAAACGGCAAGTGTACCGGTCGCGTATAGCACATATAAGGAAAGTCCGGATATCGAACTCGAAGACACGTGAAAACGTTTATAATTACGAAACTCTAACCAAGACTCACCAAAATATTTAATTAATTTATTTTAGAATTTAATTTAACTACTTAACTTAACTGAATGAAAACTTTTGACAAAACTTTGAAAACTTTGGTTTAAATTCAATGAATAAAGACGTCTACCTAGGAATGAATCATGTTGATAGAAATAACAAGACAACGGATTGAAAATATTCACGACACCGGTTATAAAAGATGACACAACTAAAACTTGTTTAAGAAAGTCAAATTACCTCTCAGTCTCTCTAACAAACTCTAACTTATTTTAGTTGACTTTAAAGAATAAACCGGAAAAACAATTATTAACGTGTTCAAATGACGACTCTCCTCTCGGTCTCATCGACACACTATCCTAATGGAGACAAATACTATGTCACCAAGGATAGAGGAACAATTTAACTTAACCCAAATTAAACCAACTAATTGCACATAAACACTCAAACTTGACAAGATAAAAACCCGCTCTCGCGCGGTCTTAATTCTAACAAGTACAAGCAACGAGACAATATTACTTCTTATCACCTCTCGGTCTCAAAAAAGGTGTATTTTAACTGATTTTAGATGATTTATATTACCCACTTATCCCTACGGTTGTACACCCCGCAAATAAACCCGAAACACCAAGTCAAGAGTCTAACAAGCAATCAATTAATCAAAACCAATTCAATTAACTAATGCAAGAGGATTATAAGTAATAAAAAATTAAACACAACCATCACACACAATCTAATTTATGCGTTAGTTAAACTTTACATCAATAATTCAAGTCTTGAACATTAACAATCCATTATACAAGTCTAAACTACTCAACAATCATCTATCCTAGGTAGAACAAGCAAGTTTAGCCTAACATTGATTTTGGACAGCCATGTATACTTAAGAAAAACATCACAAACATCAACTCAAACATGATTATATTCATTCAAGATCCAAACACAATCAATAACAAGTCAAACTATCAATCAATTTGCAAAACAATTCAAAGCAAAAGATTAGATCAACAAAGTTAGGGTTCTTGAACAATAAACAAAGTTTAAGATCAATTACTTAAGATGTATGGCTGAGATTTATGATGTATAAGGTCCCTAGTAGCTGCACAAGATCACCCCGAGCCTCCTTCTTCCTCTCCAGCCGTCACAGCCTCCTCAGCCGCCGGTTTTTTTCTTTTTCTGCCGCTGCTACAGTAGCCCCGATCGGACAGGCTGTTAGGGTTTAGGGTTCTTTGAATTTCGGGTTTTCTTGATGAATAATGGCTGGAAAACTCTTGTTATTAACTTAATATAATATTATAAAAGGCTTTTAAGATGTGGGCTTGGGTCGGGCCTTGACTTATAAGTTTAAAAGTTGAACAATTAAGCCCCTAAACTCTTCAAATTTAACTCTTTTTTCCACCAAACTTCATAACCTACAAGAAAACAATCATCTTTGTAATATTAAGCATAAACAAACCATAAAACTTAATAATTATACTAAAAAGTAATTAAAACATGATAAAAATGATACGGAAAGTAAATGTGTTTTACAACACATCAGTACTTGTCTTTGACTTACGAAAGTCAAACTTGGCTAACAGGTTCATGATGCTTGACACATGGTTCCTATGGATTAACCAAAGCATGTTAAAGAGGTTGACAAATGAATCACTTTATGAGAGTACACACAAGCCTGAATGTATGTTGTTTCTTCCATGTGATGTTAGTAGCCGGTTTGATGGTGCGGCTACCTGTTTGTAGATAAATCATATGTGGTTTTAACCGATTCAGACAATAAGAGTGGCACACAAGCATCATGGTTGGTTTTATTTTTTATTGACTGCGAATTGCCTTCCCATTTAATAGATTTTGTTGCATCAAGTCACATCAAAATGTAATGGGCTATATATAACATAGTATGAGTCAAACTGTTATTAACCTTATTTTTAATATTAATCTATTTTTGTTTGAGGTGTGTGAACATAAGCTATGGAAAAGAGATGTAGTTAATATCGATACAACAAACCGATATCACCTAATTTTTGACATGTTAGCCACATCGCGCGGGTTCTACTAGTATATATATATATAGGGGTGATTTAACGTACAATAATCACATAACGTACATTACATACGAGAAATACGTTAAAATAAAACGTTCAAGCAAAATTCACAAAACTTTAAACGTTCAAGGTTAAAAACACTAAAACGTTCAACAACTTCACAACCTTTAAAATTTCAGGTTTAAAGCTTATCAAAATTGATCGATTGAAGTTTCAAATTGATGATTAATTGTATCGATTTCAAGGTTAAGTGATCAATTAGGTTCAACAATTTCAATTTCAATTGCTCAATTTGACAACTAACCTGTGAGCAACGATTGATGGTTGTGTCGGAAGAAGATGGTGCTCACGACGGTAGACGATGGTCGTGACGGTGGATGGTGGGCGGAATCGTTGAACGGTGATGGTGAAGGTGAACAAAATCTACAGTAGAAGAGGTTGACGGAGGCCGGCTGGCGTAATTGTAATTTTAGGGTTAGCGTGGTTATTCAAGATCGACGTTACAGAATGTCGCGTACCTATTGTACGATAAATGATTAATGTATCGGATCCTTTACCTATATATATATATATTTATGTATATAGGGGTGAAATCTAGAGAGAACTACTATTAAAGAATTATTTTTAACTTTTTTTAAAAGTAATATTTTGCGGTTTTTAAAAAGTAATATTTTTAACTTGTTCCTTAAAAAAACTGTCGAGGTAATGCATATGTGCATTAATGTGTATTTCATATATAAAATAGTGTTTTATTGCATATAATACAATACGAATGCATTATATAATACACAAAATTAAATATATGCCGATACAATACTAATAATTGTATGCAAAACACACTATCGCATATATGTAATACACAACTAATGCAAAAATGCACTATATCGATTTTTTTATTTTTTATATAATATAAAACTATTGCAAATATTCAATACAAACAACTGTATATATGTTATTCAACACTATTTCAAATATTAAAATACACTCTATTACACATATGCATTATAAAAAAGTCGATGTATTGCATATATGCATTACAACGAGTTTTTTGTTTTTTCTTTGTGATGAAGAATAACAACATATAAGAAAGATGTAAGTAAAAGAAATTTAAAAAATAGTTTTTTTAATTAAATTGAAAATATGTAACATCCTACTTTCGGTTATAATAATAAAAGAAAATTTCGTTTATTCAATAATGTGTCGTGCATCGGTTTAGATAATAAACTATAAGAGGGTGGGCTTGGACTTAAAAAGATGTAATAATGGATGGAATGAGCCTTAGGTCCATGGGCATAAGGGAGCATAAATACCCCTTAAACCCTAAACCGTTCCATTTTTATCCATCTCTATACCATAGCCCACACCTTGAAAAACACACACAAACACCATCCTATATCCCGAGGCAAGATCCGAAGGTGGAAACCCGAACCCGTTGGTGCTAGACCAGTGTGACCAACCAAAACAACATCAAGACTAGACCGTGTTCATAAACAGACTCATTTAAGGTAAGTTTATAATGGACATTTGTTCATTTAGGTTCAGATTCATTTAGCAATATTAGATTTTTTTATAAATAGTAAAAACGAATCCAACGCAACAAACCTCACTGAAATTCTTTAATATTTGATGGATTAATCTATTGATTAATAAATCGGGTCTAGACAATGATCATACGCACTGGGTAAACGTGATGTATGTATCTTTGGGTGATTAGGGTTTGTTAGCACTGAGATTGCGAGTGTATTGACACCGAACTCGTGTTGTTTCATCGCGATTTGAGTGATAATTGCAATTCCAATATCTGTTGACTGTTTATTGTTCTTGGTAATTTTGACTTTGACCATCGAGTCAACGATTGGATGATTTCAGATGCTCATTCTTTATGATAGACGAATCACCTTCATTCGTTAAGCAGCCATAACGAATGGGACACATTCATGTGTCTTCATGACGAATGAACCCTTAATTCGTCTTAATGAGCTAACAAATTCGTTATCTACCGATTCGCTATGTTAAGATAACGAATCAGGTAATACGTTATCTATCCATTCGCTATGTTAAGATAACGAATCAGGTAATTCGTTATTTATCCATTCGCTATGTTTAGATAATGAATCAGGTCATTCGTTATCTACCCATTTGCTATGTTAAGATAATGAATCAGATCATTCTTTATCTACCCATTCTCTATGTTATGATAATGAATCAGGTAATTCGTTATCTATCCTTTCGATAACGAATCATATCATTCGCTATAAGATGCGCGTGTAACGAATGAGGCTTAATCAGAGGCCATTCGTTATAACAAATTAATTAGTAAATAAACTATTATTAAAGAATCCTAATAGAAATTTTGCTAAGAACAGCTTAACCTTAGCCAGGGGCTTTACCCCTTGGATCCCGTTGGGGGCTGCTGCCCTGGAACCCCGCTGCCAGGGGCGCTGCCCTCGGACCCCCGTTCGTTGGGGGATTACACTAAACTAGAAATACAATATGCATAATGATGGTTGATTGATACGCGTAATCGTTATACAGTTAGTCGTGCCCATCTAAAGAAAGGAATAACTATTAACGGTGAATGTAACAGGACTCAGGTGAGTTTTTAGCCCCATTTCTTTGTTATATTTTTGGGGCTGTGTGCATACTTGATGTGAATGTTAATACACTTACCTTAAATGGTAAGTGTATGCTATGATGATTTATGTGATAGTCTCTATGAATGTTATGAATGAATGCTTGTCGGTGCGTGAACGATCTTCGAATATTGCACGTATTGCCAGGAAAGTAATGTGTAGTATGTCTAGTACGAAATATGCATGTATGAAGGTAAGTAATGGAAGGAGTATGTACGATAGTATGTTATATAAGGAAAAGGTACGTATGATTAAAGGATTGATTGAATGTATGCTTAAAGGGTTGCAGACCCTGATACTATCTGCGAAGGTTAACGGATTGCAGACCCTAATAATATATGCGAAGGTTAACGGGTTGCGGACCCTATTAATATCTACGAAAGTTAAAGAGTTGCAGACCCTAATAATATATGCGAAGGTCAAAGGGTTGCAGACTCTTCTAAACTCTGCGAAGGTCAAAGGTTTGCAGACCCTAATAATATCTGAGAAGGTTATAGGACGAAATGCTCTTGAAAACGAATAGTTATTTACGTATGAAATGCACAGACTAAAAGAATGAAAGTATGAAAGAAAGAAAGTATGTATGTACGAATGAAAGAAAGGTAACAGGCTAAGTATGTAATATGTGTCTTCGGATACATATATATGTATCCTGACATATATATGTAATATGTAAGTATGTGAATGTATTGTATGTTGCCTGATTAACTAGAACTCACTCAGCGTAGCTGACTTTTAGTATACACGCAGGTGAATAGGTTAAGGCAATTGGCTTGAGCAAAGACAAATGGCATTGGACTGAAGACACTGGCATCTTGAGAAAAATGTTATGATGTTACTATGATTTATGTTTTATTTTGAAAGACAAAAGATGTTTAATTCGGAAAGATTTGAATGATTTGTAATATAAGTTTGAAGTTTATTATTCCGCGAAAAGTTTTAATTAATTCTGATATTTACTACTGTGTTTATGAGTAAATCCAACACCAATGTTGGCCACCGGGACCGGGGCCTTACAAGTTGGTATCAGAGTATAAGTCCAATAAAATTAAGCATCCTACATGCTTAGACTCGAACATAGAATGAGATTTAAGTAAAAAAAGAAAGAAGATGCCAGATCAAGGAAGCTATGTGTCACTCAAGTAAGCTAAATAAAGGTAAATTATGTGATTAACTTCACATGTAATGTAAGAATGTTTAAGGAAGTTAGCTTAAATGCTAGAGATAAGAGTATATGATTATATGAACTGTTTGATTGTCTAACTATTAAAAAAAGAACTAGCACAAGTGGACTCACAAAGGGCAGTGTATAGGACACAGAGATTAACGTGATAAGCTAATCATAGCTGGCCATTGTTATTACCTGTTATCCTTACTATCCTTGTACTAAACAGTTCCTTGAATGTTGAAGTTTGTGTTTCCTAATAGAATACGAATGGCTGGAGCAAGAAGGGTCGTCGGTCAGGGAGGTCGTACTGGAAGTCGTAGTAGGCCACATATTGTCCGGGAACCTTCTGTAGAATCAAGTACTAACTCAAGGGAAGAAGGAAGTGCAGCTGTATGGAATCCGAGCAACAATGTAGGGTATCTTGACCCTCTGTTCAGGAAGCCATTGCTCAAGCTATAGCTACTGCAGTGAAGAACCTGCAACATGAAAAATCTACTGGAACCCATGCAAGAACTGCTGAGAGGTCAGGAGAGAATGGTAAGAAGGATGATGAAAGGGAGAAAGGTGAATCGAGTGAAGTTCGATTTGTGAAAGTTGACCAGAGGAAGAGAGGCCGAGGTGGGTGTAACTAAAAGTCGTTCAAGGGTTGTGACCAACCAAAGCTGACTGGTTTAGAAGACGCAATCGCTACTCTCCAATGGATAACCGCGATGGACAAGGTTATCTGAATTAGCGAGTGTCGTCCTAATCAAGCAGTGGGTTATGCTACCCAGTCGTTCAGAGATGAAGCTATGTACTGGTGGGTGTCGATAGAGCGGAGGAAGACCCGGGAAGAGATTAAGGCTTTGAGGTGGGATAACTTGAAAGAGATGGTCATGAAACATTTCTGTGGTGATGCTGAAGTTGAGAGAGCTGTGTAGGTTCCCAGCCGGATCTACACGGAATATCTCGTTCTACGTAGGTGCGGAATCCCTACGTAAGACGATATGAGCGTAGAAGACTATACACGTTAAACACAATCAAACACACGTTACGATAAACAAAGAACACGTTGTATTGCAACTAGAAACACGTGATACACCGATCACTGATTACACGAATTCTAAACCTTTTTCAAACAAGCCGTAACCTATCCGTATTTATCATACGACAACTTCGCCTAACATGTTTAGGCGAAGTTGTCACTAACTTCGCTTGTTCAACAAGTTCGCCCATATCAGGCGAACTTGTGAGACAACTTCGCTTCAATCCAAATACAAAACATACTAACTCGATTACAGATACTATATACTGAACTACTGACATCATGTACCAACAGACTCCCCCTTGGCAGTAGCTTCATATCTCTATCTTCAAACACGTGTCTCGTAATCCCAAAACTCTTGTATCTTCCATCTTCAAGCATGAACGCCTTCTCGTACACAAACTGAAACTACTCTTTGATATTTCTTTGCTTATTCTTTCCAAGCAGGAATGTAAAATATCTTTTTCTCGTTCAGCACCTGCAGATCAGCTTGAGACAAATTCACTAAATGCATAGGATCATATACTCTCATCAGCTCTTGTTCATCTTCATCCTCCATTACTGCTTCAGCTGTTTCACAATCAACGTACCACCATTTCATATCTTTGAGCACATCCTTGGGCATTTGTTTCATCGGCACTTCTTTTATACACCGGATCGGCTTATACTTCATTATCATCCAAGGCTTGCCATCTGCTCTCATTCCTCTGTCTTTGTCTTCAACGAGCTTTCCTTTCTGACTATCTTCCCAATGATCCTAGCCATGTTATCATCACTCCTGTTTATCAACCCCAACCTGGCTAAGTCCTTCACTTCACACTAAGGCAACGTATTCAACGATCTCAACAACCTCTTGAAATACTGAACCCCATCATACCTTTTAATCACAAAAAGCCTCAACTGCTCATCATATAACCAGCATATAATCCCCTTTTTCGATTCAGCATAACCCCTGATGTTGTAACTTTTCTTGAACATAGTAGGGACCGCCGGTTTCTTAGTCTTTACGAACTACTGAGCGTAGCCTTCTTTCCATCTTGGCTGCTCCTCCCATTCCGTCTCATCGCCTCCCATATCTGACTTATCAACTTCCGGAATCTCGTGCTCAACATTCTCCTCCACAATCTCTCCTTCTTCAATCTCACTATCAATGACAATCTCAGCCCCAATCTTCTCAATCTCTTCAACCGGTAACACATCGTCGTCACCTACAATATCATCATCCATCATCTCCTCAGCATCCACAACCACCACATCATCACCCCCTGAACCGCCAGCTGCAATCGTTGACTCCCCCTGAGATGTGGAAGTCCCAAGAGCTTGTTCAGTTCTTGGCAACTCTCCACCTGCACCTTTCGATGCATTGGGATCATCGTCTCGATCGTTACTCTTTTTTGTCCTCAGCTCGTCACCCTTACAGCTCGTCTGCCCCTGAGATGCCAAGAACTGTTTCAAGGCATCAATTTTTTTACCATGCTCGATCAGGAGGGACGACTGAATTTGATTCTCCGCAACGAGGCGCTGAATAGCATGAGTCTGGATAAGATTTACTCTTGATTGTTCTGCCACGACCCTTTCAAGTGCTGCTATTCTTTCCGAGTCGGATAAGGTTGCATCGAAATCAAACCTCATATATGATATGTCTTGAGCGTACGGAGGAGGGATTCCCAATGTAACCGGCACCTCAGAAACAGGTGGAAACGTAACCGCAGGTGGTATCGTAACCGACAACCCTGCAGTAGCAACAACTGTCGACTCAACAAACCTTGCTACGACCTCCGTTGGAGTAAGAGTTGGAGGTGGCAAGGACACAATCTCCGGAGCGGAGAGCTGGAATGTAGTGGGTGGGAAGCCGAAGGAAGATGAGGTAGTCACCAAGGGAACATCCGTGGCGATTGGCCCTGTAACTGGCAATGGTGTAGAGACTATAGTCATACCAGACAGTGCGGGTGGAGTGAAACGAACCACCCTTGAGTTCTCACCAGCTCCCGAACCTGCACCTGCCCTTTCTCTTCTCGATCTACGGACCAACTAATGTAAATCTTCCTCAAAGTCCGAATCACTGTCATCGTTGTCTCTCTTCCTCTTTCCATGAATCCTTTCTTGTGTAACTAAAATCCGTCTAGCTTCAGCCACATCATCATCTGAGGAATCAGAATCAGCCTCCGTCGTAGCTGCCATAGCAACATCCACATTAGTAACCCGTGCAACCGAGACTTGCACCTCTTTCTCAGGATCAACACGTTCCATATTGAAGAAACCTTGACCGCCAAAAGCAGCTTCAAGGTCTACATTTTCCTCCGGTGCCACAACAGGAGCAGCAGGTAAAGCTTGTTGTACCTCAGGTGGTGGTTGAAGTGCTCCAGCCTGTTGTGGTGCCGGATCCCGAAACTCGTCCCCATGAGCTGGGATATACTCTGGGTTGATCAAGTACCCAAATAATGGAGTATGTCGAGGACGGAGCTCAGGTTTACTTCTTGCACTCGAGGATCTACACTGAGCGAAGATTCGCTTGCTTACACTCTCCACATATCTAATTGGGCGGCGCTGAGGTAACGTGGGAGCAACATGATTCAAGATCATTTGAAGGAATCTTGGATACATCAGAAATCTCTCACGCGCCACCGCTCGTCTTTGACGGTCTATCTCGTAGAATACCATCTGACTAAAGCTATAACGCTTATTGTAAGTCAGTGATGTCATTGCCGACTGCATGGTCGCACCCATTCCATCTGTACCAGCCTTTCTCCCTGACATACACACGATCATCACTTGCATAAGAAATCGCCATTGGTCTAACAAGAATCCCTTTCGTCTTTGAGTATCCCCCAATGGACCAGAATATCCCATTCTCAGAAAAGCACCATCTCTGAATGGAGCCACGAAGTCTGTAGGATCGTCTCTCGTTTCATCCCCAAACTGCAAAGCCACCCTGATCTGTTCAGACGAGAACTGCACTATCTGATTGTTAACCGTTGCACGCATAACCGGGGGATCGACTCGACAATCACACTCCACTGTCTGCCAGAAATCTTCTATGTTTCGCAAAGATATAGGCAGTGTTGTGGTAATAGCGTGGAAGATACAAGAGCGGATAAGAAACGTGATGATCTCGCGGAAATCATCAACACCGCTCGCATCCAGGTCCAAAGTTATGTACATGTTATGCCCCGGGAAAAACTGCCGATTGTTATCTCCTCCTTCGTCACCACCTGCATCACCTGCTCCAGCTACAGCTGCCATTTCTGCAACACAAACAGTCTAAGTTAGAGAAACGTCGAAGTCAAATCACAAGTTCGCCTATTACCATGAGCGAAGTTATGATTTATTCTGTATAGGCGAAGATAGGGGTTGGGGCGAAGTTGGGAACAACTTCGCCTTAACTTTAAGTTCGCCTGATAACAGTTAATATAAAAAATTAAAAGGGCCAGGCGAAGTTAATGATAACTTCGCCTAACCACAACTTCGCCTCATATACTGTTACATAATTAAATATCAGGCGAAGTTAAACCTTAGGCGAAGTTAAGGATAACTTCGCCTAAACTAAAACTTCGCCTGAATATGAATCGGCAACAGTTTAGACGTTCAAATGAAGTGATTTTGGTCAATTTGGAGATTGTGGACTCAACCAAAACATGTTTTTGAGGCGATCTAGACGATCAAGTTGATTACGACCACGTGAAAATAAGTTTGAAAAGCGGGTGTTGAGGTTTCGAATGAACAGTGTCAGTAACTGATCAAAACGACCTTTGATTAACGCCATTGTCAGTGATTATACGATATGATGACACTACACACCTTTAAATCGGATTAGAAACTGAGAAAAACAACAAGATGTGATCGAGATATAACTTCGCTTAGGGTTAACTGAGAATAAGTTCGCCGGGTTTTGAAAAATAATACTGAGCTTTGACCAAAAATTTCTTTATATAGGGTCAAGGTTATACAGGCGAAGTTAGGGTTAACTTCGCCTGTCTCATAACTTCGCCTGTTTAAACAACTTCGCCTCTTTCCTCAACTTCGCTCAATATGAAACTTTACCAAACAGACCCTTATAAATTGAACATTATGCCATTAACTTTTAAAACTTCCTTCAAAGAGTTAACTGATCCGATCAAGAAGCAAGTAACCAGGTATAAAATCATACAACGACATAAGTAGAATAAATTTTTAGAAATAAAGTACACGGGATCAAATTTCAGTCTAGTCGGGGACCAACATGTTTTAGAAAAGATCCGAACAGGAATCATACTAATTAAGTGACTGTCACATAGATCCCTGTTCAGCTGTATTATGACATAAAGAAACAGGTTGTAAGCAGGTAAATAACTTAAAATGGTTTTCATCGTTTCTGTGATACGGGTTAGGTTCAATTAAGCTCAAAACTTAAATGGGCAACACATCAGAGATTATGATGTCTCCTATCTATTCTCAAAGCGTATTTAGCTTTCCCCAAGTCACCCCGAGTTGACCTCGACCCGTAGTGTCTGATTAAATAGTAAGTACACGTCGATCTGTAGAGTCTTCTACCCGTTCTCTTTCTTGCATCTTGATTGAGAAGTATCAACATTATAAGCTCTAGAATGTCTCAGTAACACATAATTTTTTTTTAATAAATATTTACACAGTTTCAGAGTCGTAAACAACTGCAAGTCCCGAATCTGGATCACTGCAGTTTCTTGACACGCCATCTTCACGGGAATCATAACACTCACGGGCTCGTGTATGACTGGGTAATCGCTTTTCTGCCTATCATTCGGAAAGATAAATGCGGAGACATACACAACTCTTAATGAGTTTCCACTTAAGATCGAGGAGATTTAGTTAGTATCACTTCTACTTTTACGCACCATAAAAAGCTACCATGACATACAATGACTGTTCTAAAGTCTTTAGGCCTAATAACTTCACTAGTTAAGCACAGAGAATCAATTTGTCTATCAGTTTCCAAGGTTGGATCAATTTTCTTTTAACCATAGTAAAGAAACTTCTTACGAAGTAGTAGACTTGAAAAATTATTTCATCTCCCAATTAAAAAAAAATATTTTTAACTTCTATCGCCCCGATCAAGTCGAAGTCATAAGGTAAACGGCTATCCTAAAGATCCAATGGATCAGCTGGACCGACCACATACGAGTATGTGTCCTTCTAACTACTTATGAACGACTAATTTTCAGCGAAAGAATAGAAACACATCATAAACCGCCCCGGTCACTTTCAGTCATCTGGTTAATGGCTATCGTCATACTATACAGGTAGAAATGAGGACCAAACATATCCGAAGATATGTCCTTCAAACTGAAGCAACCGACATAATTCTAAGTGATAGTGACGTTTTTTTTTTTTTTTATTTTATTATTTTTTTTTGGAAAGTAAAAACGAAAAACATGGTTACTCGGGATTGATCATCCCATTTAGCTCAACAAGGTTTTGAAAACGAGTTTTGTCAAACACTTTAGTAAACAAATCAGCGAAATTATCTAACGAATCAACCTTTTCGAGCACTATCAATTTCTTCTCAGCACAATCCCGTATAAAATGATGACGGATGTCAATGTGTTTAGTTTTGCTATGCTTTACGGGATTGTTAGTTACTGAGATAGCAGCAGTGTTATCTATGCAAATAGAAGTATGAGTGAAATTCAGACCGTAATCGCGCAATTGCTGTTGTATCCAAAGAACCTAGGAGCAGCAGTTCGATGCTGCCATGTATTCTGCTTCACAGGTAGAAATGGCGACTGAGGTCTGCTTCTTGCACTGCCAAGACACTAATCTGCCTCCAAGAAACTGACATCCACCTGTAGTTGACTTCCGATTCTGATTGCATCCTCCATAATCAGAATCCGTGTAGGCGACTAACTCCAAGTCTCCTCCTTTCGTGTACCACAACCCTAGCTTAGGCTTGCCTTTGAGATATCGCAATATCCTCTTCACACCCTTCATGTGAGATTCCTTTGGGTTTGCCTGAAAGCGAGCACAAAGACAAACTGCAAACATAATATCAGGTCTAGATGCAGTTAAGTACATTAAAGAACCTATGATTGCCCGATATTGGGTGGGGTCCACGTCTGCATCACTGTCTGAATCAGCACCCAGTTTATGGTTGACGCAAACTGGAGTATCAAATAGAGTGCTGTCCTCCATGTTGAAGCGTTTGAGAACGTCTTGGACATATTTAGTCTGATGAATGAACATCCCATCTTTCTTCTGATCAACCTGCAGTCCTAAAAAGAAAGTTAGTTCACCCATAGCACTCATTTCAAACCTCTTTTTCATGACGGCTTCAAATTCCTGACACATGGCGACTTTTGATGCAGCAAAGATGATGTCGTCCACGTAGACTTGAACCAGAAGAAAGTCGCTTCCTTTTCTCTTAACGAACAGTGTGCTATCGATCTTTCCCCTTTCAAATTCATTCTCAAGCAAGTAATCGGATAGAGTTGCGTACCAGGCACGAGGGGCCTGATATAGCCCATATAGCGCTTTACTTAGCTTGTACACGTGATCAGGAAAGTCTGGGTCAGGAAAACCCGGAGGTTGCTCAACATACACAACCTCATCGACTTTACCGTTAAGAAACGCACTTTTCACGTCTAACTGGAACACCTTCATCTCCTTGTATGCAGCAAATGCCAAAAACAATCGAATCGCTTCCAATCTCGCCACAGGAGCAAACACTTCATTGTAGTCGATCCCCTCTTGCTGATTAAAACCTTTTACAACCAGCCTTGCCTTGTTCCTTATGATTATTCCTTTCTCATCTCTCTTACATTTGAAAACCCATTTGGTGCCAATCGCATGCACATTCTTCGGTTTTGCAACCAAATTCCATACCTCCATCTTCTTGAACTGGGCTAACTCTTCTTGCATGGCTTCGACCCACGAGCTGTCCTTGAGAGCCATTTGATAGTTCTTTGGTTCAATCTGGCTGATAAAGCAGGTGTACAAGCATTCGTTAATGATGCCTGTATCTTTAATGCTTGTGTAAACACAAGTGTGCTCATTCAAGCTTCGTCTTGTTTGTACACCGTCGGACAGATCACCTATCACGTTCTCCAAAGGGTGATTTTTGTGAACACTCGTAGTCGGAACCGAACTGACTTGCAGATTGTCTTCCAGGTTCGAAGATAGCTCATCAATGGGTGATTGTTGTTGAGAGTGAAAAGGATTGAAGAATTCCTCTTCTGTAGAAGTAGCAGGGGTATCGACAGCATTTGACGAGGAAGGTTGACATTCATCGTACTGCGGTCGTTGCACAAATTTTTCTTCCTCATCATAAAGCATCTTCGTAGCTATTCTCTCATCAACTTCTGCACAATCCAAGTAAGGCAAATTAAAAGATTTAAAAAGCCTATCATAGTCGAAAGCCCCAGCAGGTCCCGTGCTTGGTTTTGGTGATTTGTAACTTGTGATGTCAGTGTTACACACCACCTCAACCTTGCTGGTCGATAGATTAAAGACTCGTCTGTTGGGAGTCCCAACAACATATCCGACTAAAATACCTTCGTCGGCTATCTCACCAAATTTTGAGTTCATCTTTAATATCTGTAAGTCCCCCCGGGGCGTATGCGATCGATACGAGATCCGCACGAGGTCTAGGAGTGCGGAATCCTCCTAGACTCGTTTATGGTATACAGACGAATAACACAAACACGTACACGATCAAATACACAAACAAATACTAGAACGGGATAAACAAATCTGCAGATTCATATATAAAATAATCACGTTACATACCATAACAAAAACAGAAAACACGACTGACCCGAGGTGAGCTCTACCTCGGGTCGTCTCACACGACTCTCACTAGGTTTGTTCTCTCTCAACACACAACTCTCTAAAATTACTGGATCTCTAAAACTAAACAAGACACAACTATATATAGACAAAACATTCACGGGCCTGGGCTTCAGTAGGCGAAGTTGTTCTAACTTCGCCTAAGGCGAAGTTGTGCTAACTTCGCCTGTGGCGTTCCGCTGGTCAGAATTGCATAGCGACGGTCACAAAATGCACCAACAATATCGAACACGGGGACCCGAATGGTTCGAGACCACTCAAGTTAGGCTTTCTACCATGCATAAGTTCATAACATGTTTTATTCAATCTTTTAACAGTTAAAACTCTATTAAGGATATAACAGGCTGTAGCAACAGCTTCAGCCCAGAACACCACAGGAAGTTTAGAATCAGCCAGCATGGTTCTGGCTCCTTCAATTAGCGTTTTGTTCTTCCTCTCAGCCACCCCATTTTGTTGCGGAGTATACGGAGCGCTGTACTGGTGGTCTATCCCTTTCTGTAAGTAGAATATCTCCATATGATAGTTTTTGAACTATGTCCCATTGTCAGTCCTGATGTATTTAACATTTTTCCCCATAATATTCTCAACCTTGGTAATCAAATTCATTACCAACTGAACCGTTTTATCCTTTGTCTTCAGGAAATATACCCAAGAATATCGAGAGAAATCATCAGTTATCACCAAGCAGTATGATGTTCCACCTAGGCTTTTTACATTCACGGGACCGAAGAGATCCATGTGAAGTAGGTCTAGGGTACTGACTATTGAATTAACCTTCTTGGTGTGATGAGATTTCTTGTGTTGCTTTCACTTTTTGCACGATAAGCATTGGTCTTCAAAGTTGAAATTTTTCAATGGAACACCCAGCACCAGCCCATTCTTGACAATGTAGTTCATTTTTCGAAGATGAATATGGCCCATTCTTCGATGCCATAACTCGGACTCCGATTCAGTTGCTTTTGACAGAAGACATGATTCTTCTGTTGCCATCTCAGTCGACCTCATGTCCATAACATATGTATTCTTTTCCCTTGGAGCCTTCATTACTATCCATTCCTCTGGTATCTTGAAACCAGGATACAGTACGATCGCTTCATTTTTGGTAAAGTGCACAGTGTAATCTTTGTCACAGATCTGAGATACACTCAGCAGATTATGCTTAAGCTCTTCAACGAAATTCACCTTTTCTAACTTCATTTTACCATTAGTCACCGTTCCAATTCCAGTAATTTTACCACCACTCTCTCCAGCAAAACTTACTCTACCTCCCTGAACAGGTTTCCATTCGTGTAACAAATTCTTGTTACCAATCATGTGCCGGGAACAGCCGCTATCCACAACCCATAGATTGTTTGCAGCCCTGTTCAACTGTTCCTGCACGATTAAAGTAAAGGATTAAAATCTGGGGACCCAAGACCTATTGGTCTTGGGTCGATTAAATCTGTTAAAAGGCATCCCGTACTTTGGCTGTCCAAAGTTAGTATTAGAATGATTTCTGTAAGTCCTAAAAGGATACCTTCTAGTAGATTGACTATGAGGCCATCCAAACCTTTGTGAATTAAATGAATTATTACTAATGATTTGGTTGCTAACAGGGAAAAACTGAGATCGACTTCTTTGAAAACCTGGATTAGTCCAATATCTGAACTTTGATGAGTTTTCATTTTTACTATTATAGTAGTTACTGTTAGTTCTATTCTCAGTTTTCGAAGGCCTCATACCTCTGAATCTCTGATTCAGAGGGCAATAAGCAATCAGGTGTCCTATTTGATTGCATCTGAAACAGCTCCTGTGTTCAACTTTCGTCTCAACAGTTGTTTTAGATGTTGAGGTTGCATTACTGCCCGTTTGTCTAACATATGGTAGGACATACGGGTTTAGTGGAGAATTCTTTTCAGTTGGTTTATGTTCCTCTCCACTTTTTAGTAACACTGCCTCTTCTTTTGTCTCACTAGACTCGGATGTCTTGTCCGAATTTGATGAGACAAAACTAGGAACATAAATCTTAACATTCGAAACAGGCTTACTCTTTTCGCTTTTACTAACTTCTGGATCTTTAATCGTAACCTTAACAGGAACTGTCTGACCAATTTCAACATCAACAGATTTCTGATTACTAGGATCATAAGTGTAGTTATGATTATAAGGTGGTGGAACTTCAGAATATCCAATTCCTCCCCTTTTAACTGGGGAACGTTGATCACTTACGAGGTGATCATGTATTGCGGAGGAATTTCTAAATTGCTCAAGCTTTCTGTTTAGTTCCACCACTTTCACCTGGTAATCAGCTATCTGTTTATCCCTTTCAGCAATTAGTTTGGTTTTCTCTTCTAACACTTCATAGCTAAGATCAATTACTTGTATTTTTTCAGCTAGACTGGCTTTAAGACTTCTAATATCTTTCTCACTAGCTTTTATTTTAACCGTGTAATTTTTTTCTCTAGTTTTAGTGTAATAATGATCTTCTTTTAATGTTTTAAATTGAGCATCCAAACTAACAAACTGATCAGTTATTGTTTTCAACTGTTCAGACAGATTTTCACATTTCGTACAAGGGAGTTTAGAACTTACCTCAGAGAGCTGATCTGTCACCTCTGCCATATAAGCTTGATCTTCTCTTGTCTCTCTGTTTTTTCCTTCAGTTTCGATGTTAACCAAGTTGGCCTGTTCGAACACTTCCTCAACTTGCAGATTCCAATTGTATTCCCCGTTCTGTCTGGATATCATCACCCTATTCTCGTTACTTCCCCCATTCGGTTGTGTTGACCTGTTCTGACTACGTTCCACTCGTTCATTTGTGCATTCTTTAGCAAAGTGTCCATTCTGTTGACAGTTATAACACCGAACCTTTGACTTATCAAACCCTGGTCTTTCACCAACGAATTTTCTACCAGTCTTCTTCATAAACCTTTTAACTCTTCTTACTATCATCGCCATCTGCCACTGCAGATCCATTTCCTCCAGATCATCAGCATCGATCTGATCATAGTCTTCGTCTAAAGTTGCAGGGTCAACAATTTTACCTTTAATGTAATTTTCGTACGAAGCAATGAAAGATGCATAGAGAGCAAACTGCTGTTCAGCAGATTTAACACTCATGGGCATCTGAGAGTAGTTGTTGTTCGGAACACTTGAAGAAAAACTACCCTTTGTTGTTTGAGGTTTAGAAGTGTTTGTTCCACCAGCTACGAAACACACATCACCGTCCATGTTGAGAGTTACATGACCTTCATGAGTTGAGTTAGCGCTCGAGTCTCCCTTTGAGTAGTAAACAGATGTTTCTGACTTCGAACTTGAACTTGAATTAACTTTCGCACCATACATTCCCGGATCCTGAACCTGATCAGTTGGTGTCTCTTTTCGAACCATGTTAAGTTCAAAAGTTCGTAGTTTGTTGACTGCTGTTTCCAAGTCAATGTTGGCAAACTCTTTATCTTCTCTCATCAAGATAGTGTACATCTCCCATTTCGGTGGGAGAGCATCAATGAGTTTTTCCACGATCTCCTCTTCTTTGTAAACAATGGAATAATTGCTGAGTTCGGTCATCAGGTGATAATATCTCGTGATGATATCATCAAGTGATTCATTCTTCAAATACTTGAACACCGAGAATTGGGTTTTGAGTAGCTTAATCTTGGATGCACGTATCCCCACATTACCTTCAAATCGGTTTTCAAGCGCTTCCCATAGCTCTCTAGCGGTTTTATATTTCCTGAAGGTGTGAAGAATCTCTTGTGGAAGAGCCATTGTTATCGCAGCATGAGCTTTGCTTCAAGCCTCATACATCTTCTTTTCTTCCTCTTCCATCTTGTTGTATTTCTTAATTTGTTCACGACCCTCATACAAAGCCGTTGGTGGAATGTATCCATCTTGAATGCACACCCACTTCTTAGCATCTTGATATTTAACATACTGCTCAAACCGATCTTTCCAAGCCACGAAATCGGTACCCTTAAGCATTTTCGGTGCCTTAGTAGCTGAACCTGCTTCCACCTCCATTTTCACCAGTTCCGTAATATTTATAGAAGTCATATTTGGAAGAAATACAAACGAGCACTCAAAGAAACCAAAAATAAAAATTCTATTCTGAACAGTACTGTAGGCGAAGTTAAACTTAACTTCGCTTGAATTCTTAACTTCGCTCCTTTTTAAATTTGTCTGTAGATAACTTCGCTTAAGATAAGCGAACTTGTGAGGTAGGCGAAGTTGTTAATAACTTCGCTTAACCTTATATCTTCGCCTAAACCCTACGAACAGTAGCGGCAACTTCGCCTGATGAACAATTGTTTTTGCAAGATTTTGACGTTTTGCGAGGTATGCGAAGGTGTAATGGGTTGTATTTGATGGTGGGAGGTGAGTAGAACACAAAAACTCGGTATATTAACGTAAACTCGTCCCGCGAATAGTCGAACGGAACGATTTCTACACCCGTGTGATAATCCCGAACCACACAATCAAGAGCAAACGCTCTGATACCAATTGTAGGTTCCCAGCCGGATCTACACGGAATATCTCGTTCTACGTAGGTGCCGAATCCCTACGTAGGACGAAACGAGCGTAGAAGACTATACACGTTAAACACAATCAAACACACGTTACGATAAACAAAGAACACGTTGTATTGCAACTAGAAACACGTGATACACCGATCACTGATTACACGAATTCTAAACCTTTTTCAAACAAGCCGTAACCTATCCGTATTTATCATACGACAACTTCGCCTAACATGTTTAGGCGAAGTTGTCACTAACTTCGCTTGTTCAACAAGTTCGCCCATATCAGGCGAACTTGTGAGACAACTTCGCTTAAATCCAAATACAAAACATACTAACTCTATTACAGACACTATATACTGAACTACTGACATCATATACCAACAAGCTGAGATGAAGTTTTTGAATCTGAAGGCGGGTAAGATGACACACCGCGAGTACACTACTGAATTCAACCGCATGTCGAGGTTGGTGCCTGACATGGTGAACACTAAGGCTAAACGAATCAAGGGCTACATCAGGGGGCTTCCACAGAACGTCTGCAGCTTAATCAGGGCAAGTAAACCAACTACTTTTGAGTCTGCTGTCGAACTCGCAGAAATGGTTAATGGTGAGCTGGCAGTGGACGATGTGGTGGTGGAAGAGAGAAAGATAAGAAATAGGTCGCTGTCAAACAACCCGGTACTCAATTGTGGAACCCTATGGATAAGAAGAAGAAGGTGTGGGAGAAGAGATCGTGTAAGAAATGTGGTAAGATGCACGGTGGTGAGTGCAAGTGAGGTGTTGGGACTGAGGCTTGTTGCAAATGTGGAAATGCGCATGGAGGAGAGTGCAGAGTTGGGGCAAACGCCTGTTATAAGTGCGGGAAGGTGGGGCACTATGCTCATGAGTGCAGTGAGAAACCGACATGTTTCCGGTGTGGTAAGACGGGCCACATGGCTAGAGAATGTACTGAAGCTGGAGTTAGCGGAAAGAAAAATGCTGAACCATCAAGACCAAAGACCAGAGCCTACACGCTAACACAAGCACATACCAAGCAGATCCCAGATTTCGTGACCGGTACAATTTTAGTAAACGGTATTACCGCTTCAGTATTGTTCGATTCAGGTGCAAATAAAAGTTTTGTGGTTACGACATTTTCTAAGTTAGCAAAATGAAGTGTTGTCGTGTGCCTGAAACCTTTATGGTAGAAACTTCTAGTGAGACCTCGGTTAGGTAATGAGAATGGTTAAGGACTGTAAGATAGAGTTAGAAGGACGTGAATTCCCTGTTACCCTGTATGTTATGACCTTAGGAGGATTCGATGTGGTTTTGGGAATGGATTGGTTATCCGAGTTTGAAGATCAGATAGTGTGTAAGAGTAGGTTAATAAGATTAAGTCCTTGGATGGTGGTACGGTGACAATTTATGGTGATAAAGAAAGTTCAGGCCTTAATGTCATTTTGATGATAAAATCCGAAGGATTGTTAAGACGAGGGTGAGGTGCCTACCTGGCATATGTTGTCAAAGCTACGGCCGAGAGGAAGAAGTGAAATATGTTCCTGTTGTGCGCGACTACCCAGAAGTGTTCCCTGAGGACCTTCTGGGGTTGCCATCGGAGCGGGACGTAGAATTCCAGATAGACTTAATACCAGAAGCCCAGCCCGTCCCGAAAGCGACTGACCGCCTGGCGCCGTTCGAGATGAAAGAATTGATGTCCCAACTACAAGAACTCATCGTTAAAGGTTTTATAGACCTAGTGTTTCCCCGTGGGATGCACCGGTGTTGTTTGTTAAAAAGAAGGATGGAAGTATGAGAATGTGTATAGACTATCGTGAGTTGAACAGGCTTACGGTGAAGAACAGGTATCTGTTGCCACGGATTGATGTTTTTTTTGATCAACTACAAGGTTCGAGTTGGTTCTCACGAATAGACCTTTGATCGGGCTATCATCAATTGAAGGTGAAAGAGGCAGACATACCTAGACAATGTTTCGGACATGCTATGGACACTACGAGTTCCTCGTGATGTCATTCTGTCTAATAAATGCTCCCGCGACATTTATGGATATGATGAATAGGGTATGTCGGCCGATGTTAGATAAATCAGTTATCGTTTTCATTGACGACATATTGATTTATTCTAAGAGCGAATCTGACCATGTTGAACATCTACAAGAAGTATTAGAGAAATTGAAGGAACAGAAGCTGTATGCTAAGTTTTCAAAGTGCTCATTTTGGTTGCGCGAAGTGCAGATTTTAGGTCACATAATCAATCAAGAAGGGATTACTGTGGACCCAGGCAAGATTGAAGTGATAATGAAATGAAAGACTCCGCAAAATCCGACTGATATACGCAGCTTCTTAGGGATGGCTGGCTATTATAGGAGATTTATTGAAGGCTTCTCCAAGATAGTCGCACCGTTGACGGGAATGACCCAGAAGTTTGTAGTATTCAATTGGGGTAACTTTCAGGAGGAGGCTTTTGATGAATTAAAGAAAAGACTCACACAAGCTCCAATCCTTGCTCTACCCGACGGTGATGAGGATTTAGTTGTTTGTACTGATGCCTCGCATCGTGGGTTAGGTTGCGTTTTAATGCAATGAGGAAAAGTGATAGCTTATGCGTCCAGATAGTTGAAAGTTCATAAAAGTACCTATCCGACCCATGATTTAGAGTTAGCAGCAGTAGTGCATGACCTAAAGATATGGAGACACTACCTGTATTATACTAAGTGTACTATTTACATCGATCATAAGAGTTTGAAGTACTTCTTCGAGCAGAAGGAGTTGAACATGAGACAGAGGAGATGGTTAGAGTTGATTAAAGACTATGAATGTGATATCAAATACTACCCTGGTAAGGCTAATGTGGTTGCTGATGTGTTAAGCCGTAAGAACGAAGAAGTCAATGAAACAGTGAAGTCGTATAAGTTGATCATGAACTCAGATCTCTTTGAAGAAATCATCAAAGCACAGTCTGAGGTACTTGTAGATGAAGGGCTAATGAAGAAAGAGAGAATTTTCGAATAACAAGAAGAGTTGACAGATAACACTTATGGTGTGAATACTAGGTTTGACCGCATGTGGATTCCATGCTATGGAAATCTTAGAGGTCGAATCCTTGATGAAGCTCATAAGTCAAGATACTCGATTCATCTGGGATCCACCAAGATGTATCAAGACCTGAAGAGATATTACTGGTGGCCAGGTATGAAGAATGATGTAGTGGATTATGTTAGTAAGTGCTTAACTTGTTTGCAAGTCAAAGCTGAGCACTAGAAACCTTATGGGAAGATGCAGCCTTTAGAGATACCAGAATGGAAATGGGAACACATCACCATGTATTTCATAACTAAGCTACCATGTACAGCTAAACATCATAATACCATTTGGGTGATTGTGGATTGTCTAACAAAAAGTGCTCACTTACTACCTATACGAGAGGCCATCTCGTCCGAAACATTAGCAAATGTGTTCGTAAAAGAGGTTGTGGAGAAGCATGGAGTACCGATGTCGATTGTGTCTAATAGAGATAATCGTTTTACTTCAAGATTTTGGAAGAAGTTCCATGAAGTTATGTGAACCAGACTGAACATCAGTGCGACATATCATCCTCAAACAGATGGGCAGCCTGAAAGGACTATTAAAACCCTTGAGGATATTCTACGTGGTTGTGTTTTAGACTTTGAAGGAAATTAGGATGATCATCTGCATCTGGTAGGGTTCTCTTATAACAACAGCTACCATTCGAGTATTAGTATGCCGCCGTTTGAGATGTGTATGGTAGACGTTGTAGAATTCCTATATGTTGGGGAGAGATTGGCCAGAAAGAGATCAGAAGCCTAGAAGTTGTGCAAGAAACCTCGTCAAGGTTTGATCAGATCAAGGCAAAAATGAAAGCTGCTTAAGACCGTCAGAAGTCGTATGCTGATAAGCGGTGACGACCAATCGAGCTTAACGTTGGTGATAATGTGATGCTCAAGGTCTCGCATTGGAAAGGAATTATTCACTTCAGAAAGAGAGGAAAGTTAAGCCCGAGGTACATTGGACTGTTTAAAAATATGGATCGTGTGGGTGAACTGGCTTACAAACTAGATTTACCCGAGGAGTTAGAAGGAATTCACTCTACCTTTCACGTTTCTCATCTGAGAAAATGTCTAGCTGATGACACGTCACATGTTCCATTAGTAGACATTGAGGTTGATGAACAACTAAACTATATAGAACAACCTGTAGAGATCGTTGATCGCAAGGAAAAGCAGTTTCTTCATAAAGTTATCCCATTGGTGAAAGTGATATGGAAGCATCACAAAGGATCGGATGCCACTTTGGAAGCTGAAGAAGAGATGCGCAAGTTTTACAACGAGTTTTTATTTTTTACTTTTTTTTGTGATGAAGAATAACAACATATAAGAAGGATGAAAGAAAAAAAAAATTTAAAGATAGTTTCTTTAATTAAATTAAAAATATGTAACATCCTACTTTCGGTTATAATAATAAAAGAAAATCGTTTATTTAATAATGTGTCGTGTACCAGTTTAGATAATAAACTATAAGAGGTTAGGCTTGGACTTTAAAAGATGGAATAAAGGATGGAATGGACCTTAGGTCCATGGGCTTAAGGGAGTATAAATAACCATTAAACCCAAAACCTTTCCATTTTTATCCGTCTCTACACCTTGAAAAACACACACAAATACCATCTTATATCACGAGCCAAGATCCGAAGGTGGAAAACCGAACCCGCTGGTTCTAGAACAGTGTGATGAACCAAAACAACATCAAGACTAGACCGTGCTCGTAAACTGACTCGTTTAAGATACGTTTATAATGGAAATTTGTACATTTAGGTTAGGATTCGTTTTGCAATCTTATATCTATGTATAAATGGTAAAAAGGAATCCAACGCAACCCAAAACCTTTCCATTTTTATCCGTCTCTACACCTTGAAAAACACACACAAACACCATCTTATATCACGAGACAAGATCCGAAGGTGGAAAACCGAACCCGCTGGTGCTAGAACGGTGTGATGAACCAAAATGGTGTTTGTGTGTGTTTTTCAAGGTGTAGAGACAGATAAAAATGGAAAGGTTTTGGGTTTAAGGGTTATTTATACTCCCTTAAACCTCACTGAAATTCGTTAACATTTGATGGGTTAATCGATTAATTAATAAACCGGGTCTAGACAATGATCAAACGCACCGTGTAAACGCGATGTATGTATGTCTGGGTGATTAGGGTTTTTAGCGCTGAGATTGCGAGTCATTGATACCAAAAACTCGTGTTGTTTCATCGCGATTTGAGTGTTAATTGCAAATCCAATATCTTCTGACTGTATTTTGTTCTTGGTAATTTTGATATTCACCCTCGGGTCAACGATTGGATAATTTCATATGCTCATTCGTTATGATAGACGAATCACCATTCATTCGTTATGCAGCCATAAAAAATGAGACACATTGATAGACGAATCACCGTTCATGTCGATTGAACCCTTAATTCGTCTAAATGAGTTAACGAATTCATTATCTACCCATTCGCTACTTTAAGATAACAAATCAGGTAATTCGTTATCTATCCGTTCACTATGTTAAGATAATGAATCAGGTAATTCGTTATCTATCCATTCGCTATGTTAAGATAACGAATCAGGTCATTCGTTATCTACCAATTCGCTATGTTAAGATAACGAATCAGATCATTCGTTATCTATCCATTCGCTTTGTTAAGACAATGAGTCAGGTAATTTCGTTATATATTCATTTGCTATGATAAGATAACGAATCATGTCATTTACTTTAAGAAGCGCTTGTTACGAATGAGGCTTAATCAGAGGCCATTTATTAGTAAATAAAATATTATTAAAGAATCCTAATGGAAAATTTGTTAAGAACAGCTTAACCCCACCCTTGGACGCCGCAGGGGGCTGCCGCCTCTAGAACCCCGCTGCCAGGGGCGCTGCCCCCAGACCTTCGTTCTTTGTGGGATTACAATGAACTAGAAATACGATATGGATAATGATAGTTGATTGATACGCGTAATCGTTATATAGTTAGCTGTGCCTAGTTAAAGATATGAATAAGTATTAACGGTGAATGAAACAGGACTCAGGTGAGCTCCTAGCCTCATTTCTTTGTTATGTTTTCGGGGTTGTGTGTATACTCGATATGAATGTTAATACACTTACCTTAAATGGTAAGTGTATGCTATGATGATTGATGTGATAGTATGTATAAATGTTATGAATGAATGATTTTCGGTGCGTGAACGATTTTCGGATATTGCACGTATCACGAGGGAAAGTAATTTGTAGTATGTACGATAGTATGTTATACAAGGAAAAGGTACGTATGATTAAAGGATGAATTGAATGTATGGTTAAAAGGTTGAAGACCCTGATAATATCTGTGATGGTTAATGGGTTGCAGACCTTAAAATAATATATGCGAAGGTTAACTGGTTGCAGACCCTAATAATATATGCGAAGGTTAAAGGGTTGCAGACCCTAATAATATATGCGAAGGTTAACGGGTTGCAGACCCTAATAATATCTACGAAGGTTAAAGGGTTGCAGACTCTTCTAACTCTGCGACGATTAAAGGGTTGCAGACCCTAATAATATCTGCAAAGGTTATAGGGTGAAGTGCTCTTTAGAACGAATAGTTATTTATGTATGAAATGCACAGACTAAAAGAATGAAAGTATGAAAGAAAGAAAGTATGTATGTACGAATAAAAAAAAGGTAACAGGCTAAGTATGTAATATGTGTCTTCGGATACGGATATATGTAAGTATGTGAATGTTTTATATGTTGCCTGATTAACTAGAACTCACTCAGCGTAGCTGACTTTTAGTATGCACGCTGGTGAACAGGTTAAGGCAATTGGCTTGAGCGAAGACACATGGCATTGGACTGAAGACACTGGCATCTTGAGAAAAATGTTATGATGTTACTATGATTTATGTTTTATTTTGAAAGTCAAAAGATGTTTAAATCGTAAAGATTTGAATGATTTGTAATATAATTTTGAAATTTATTATTACGTGAAAAGTTTTAATTAACTATGATATTTAAAACTGTATTTATGAGTAAATCCAACACCAATGTAGGGCACCGGTGCCTTACAAAATACTTCATTATTAGTTATCTAGTTCTCTCTCTAAGAAGGAGTTCTCTCTTAATCCTTTCCCTATATATATATATATATATATATATATATAAATTAAAAACCAACCTATGGTTATCTCACGAAATTTTGTTTTCATGAACATTTTCAAGTTATGTTTTTACGCATGCACAAGGTAATGCGAGTTTCAATTTGTCGGTTTTAATATATTTATTCATTTTTCTTTTCCTGCTATCTTTCCATCTTCACGTGTACAAGAACCCCCCCCCCCCCCCCCCCGGAAACTTACTAAAACAACCTAACCTTTAACACGGAAAACCTAAACATATGTATCGATGCTAGTACATATATGTAACAATGTTTAATTACATAATATGATATAATTTTATTGTTGATAAATTGTTCAAATTTTATTGTTGATTGCGTCGCGAAAAATAATTGAGTTAGTGGAGTAATAATAATAATAAAATATGAAAGGATAACAAGACTTTTTAGATGGAATTAATTATGGACCAAAAAGGAAAGATGAGCCTTAGGTCCATGGGCTCGAGGGAGTATAAATACCACCTAAAACCCTAATCCTTTCCATTTCCATTTCCATTCATTGTATCCATCTTATTCTCTACACACTCAAAAACATACACATACATAAACAAACACACGACCACAAGCTAAATGAGCAATCCGAGACCAAACGGAGCCTATAAATTGATAGATCTTGAACGTGCAAGCAATATACAAGATTGTAGTTCATCACCAAGCTAAACATAACCTTAAAAACACGTAAAGGTATGTCCTTTATCTTTAAAGTTTATGTTTTTATGAACGATTAGTCTTGACACTTAAACATAGAGTAGATCGGGTATAAACGAACCATAAAGTAGCAAACTTGATGTTAAAAGGGACTTAAGAAACTTATGGACATGAACGACTCATTTAAGAAAACCCTAGATCTAGTCTTAAAAGTTTCTAGCTATAAGGTTCAAACTTTATGGTTACCCAGATTAATTTTTGGCCGAAAACGGTTAGGGAAACATTTATGAGTCCATACCGAGCCATGACAAGGTGTAGGGTTAAAACGGGTAAAGATAACGATAATAAAGGACCAAACCGTGACCTAATATTCAAATAAAGTTCAACTCGTTTGCTTACTTTTGGGATTTCGATCACTTTAAATATTTCGATTACTTTTGGTATTTCGATCACTTTAGGGATTTCGATCAGTTTGGACTTAGCATACTTTTGGATCGATCACTTTGGACTTAGCATACATTTGGTTCAATTAATTTAATAATCGATCACTTTTATAATCGATCACTTTTGAGCATCTATCACTTTTCTAAATTCGGATACATATGATTAATCGATCACTTTATGGAATCACTTACTTTGAATTCGATGACTTATTTAAAATCAATCACTTTGTAATCATTAGATTACTTTGTGATCAATTAGATTAGCTCAGACTTAGCCATTTTGGCTGAAATACAAATGGGATGGAAATATTATAAGTATAAAGTAATCTAATTCAATGCCAATAGATTAGATCAGACTTAGCCATTTTTGGCTGAAAAAAAATGGGGTGAAAATATTCTAAGTATAAAGTATTCTAATACAAGGCCAATAGATTAAAGCAGACTTAGCCATTTTTGGCTGAAAAAAATGGGATGAAAATATTCTAAGTATAAAGTAATCTAATACAAGACCAATAGATTAGATCAAACTTATCCATTTTGGCTGAAATACAAATAGGATGAGTATTGATACGTGTAATTTGTATACAGTCAACATAGCTCAGTTAAGAAGAGGAATAACGATAAACGGAGAACGTAACAGGATCCAGGTGAGTTTCTAGCCCCATTTCTTGTTATGTTTTTGCGGCTGTGTGCATACTCGATGTGATAGTTAATACACTTACCTTAAATGGTAAGTGTATCCATGCATGATTTATATGCATCTATCTTTGTCTTGAGTGAGAATGAAAGCTTGTCGGTACGTGAACGATCTTCGGATATTGCATGTATTGCCAAGGAAAGTGATTAGTTCCTTACATGGATATTAAATAAAAACTTATATACAGTGTTCCTTATACGGATAATATATAGAGTTCCTTTGATGGATAATGTATAATTTTCCTTATATGGATAGCATAGTGTTCCTTTTATGGATAGTGTAGTGTTCCTTCTATGGAAAGTATATAGAGTACTTCTTCTATGGAGAATATATATACTATGAGTAATAGTAATGATTCTTTTAATAGATATTATGCGGCGTTCTTCTTATGGATATTTATACAAGGTTAGAGTAATAATACGTGTCTTCGGATACGTGAAGGAATGTATGAGAATGAAATGAATGTTGCCTGTTTAACTAGAACTCACTCAGCGTAGCTGACTTTTGGTATGCACGCGGGTAAATATGTTTAATGAGCTAGCATGAGGAGGGCACATGGCACGTATGGAATAGATGGAATCTGAAGATGGAAGAGAAATGATGTTTTAAATATGATGTTGTATATTATGTTTCAATGAAAAGATCGAATGTTTTGTATCAAATGATTAAAGTTAACGTTTCCGTGAAAGTCTTAATAAACTCTGATTTGTAGAATCGTGTTTATGAGTAAATCCAACGTAAAAAATGAAGCACCGGTAACGGGGCTTTACATGTTGGTATCAGAGAAAAGTTCGAGAGATTTAAGCATCCTACGTGCTTAGACTCGACAAGAGACTGCGATTTAAGTAAGAAAAGAAAGAAGATGCCAGTTCAATAATGCCATGTGTCACTCAAGCAAGCTCGGTAACGGTAAAGTATATGGTTAAATAATGTGTAAATATGTTAGCTTAATAGCTAAAGGAAGGATATATGCAGGCTAGGGATAGGATTAATTGATTGTTTGATTTATTAAATGTTAAAAGTAGAAACTAGCACGAGTGAAATCATAAAGGGAAGTATGTAGAACCTGAGGAGTAATGCAAATAGTTAATTACACTTGGCCACTGTCATTAACTACTTAACTTACGAATCATGTGCTAAATAATTCCTTGAGTGATTACGTTTGTGTTTTCCCTTTTAGAATACGATGGCTGGAGCTAGATAACTGTGAGGGAAGGAGGTCACACTGGGCGTCGTGGCAGGCCTCGTCTTGTCCGACAACCTTGGTAGAAATAGCTTCCAACACCGGAGATGAAGGAAGCGCAGCTGGACGAAACCCAAGCAACAATGAAGGGGCTCAACTTGGCTCCGCAATTCAAGAAGCTATTATTCAAGCTGTAGCCACTACTGTGAAGAACTTGACTTCCAAAGGGTCTGTTAGAAGCCGTGAAAGAACTACTGAAATGGCAGGAGAATATGGTTAGAAAGATGATGACAAAGAGAGAGAGGCCTCGAGTGTGGTTAAATCTGTGAAAGTTGATGATAGGAGGAGAGGCCTAGGTGGGTGCAACTACAAGTCATTCAAAGGTTGTGACCCGCCAAAGCTGACTAGTTTGGGAGACGCAATCGCTACTCTACAATGGATAACCACTATGGACAAGGTTATCCGTATTAGCGAGTGCCGTCCAGACCAAGCTGTGGGTTATGCCACACAATCATTTGGTGATGAGGCAATGTACTGGTGGGAAAGTGTGGAGCAGAGGAAAACTCGGGAGGAGATTAAGGCGATGAGGTGGAATGATCTGAAAGAGTTGGTGATGAAGAGGTTCTGTGCCGATACTGAAGTTGAAAGAGCTAAGATGAAGTTCCTGACCTTGAAGGCGGGAAGGATACACACCGTGAGTATGCTACTGAATTCAACCACATGTCTAGACTGGTACCAGACATGGTGAACACTGAAGCTAAGAGGGTTAAGTGCTACATCAAGGGAATTCCGCATAATGTTCACACTTTGGTTAAGGCTACTAAACCCGCAACGTTTGACCCAACAATGGAATTGGCCGAGATGGTTTATGAGGACCTTGCCATCAGTAAATAAGAGAAGATTGAACCGAATAGAAAGAACCCAATGTAACAACATGAAAACTTTGAGTTCAAAGTATCAACTTTCCAAAGTCTAGGGACTAAAATTGCCAAAATCCAAACTTGAGGGTTGAAAATGAAAATTCTGGTTTCCTGACCCATCGCGCTACGCGATGAGTCAGAAGAGACTCCCATCGCGTACCGCGATGGGATGTCTGACAATTTGTGACACGTGTGCCACGTGGCACACGGTGGAATTAGGTGCTGCCACGTGTCAACACGTGGCAAGCTTATGTGTGTGACTCGACAGACCTATATCGCGGTACGCGATAGGTCTGTCCAGTGACCCATCGCGTACCGCGATGGGGTTCAAAATAATGTCTATAAATAGCGGCCAAGGGCTGCTTATTTCATCCATCCAAACATAGCTCTCACCTCTCACTACTCTCTCTCCAGCTTTACCTCGATAAACGTGCCTTAATACCTCGTTAAGCGTGTCCCGAGCCTTTGTTGTGTACCGACGTTTCCTTGAAAGTGAGTGTTGGTTCTCAAAGTTCGTGCCATTGAGTGTTGAAGAATTGGCGTTTCTCGATTTACGTGTCGAGAATAGAAAAGCGGCGTCGGAGTGCTGCTCAAGTTCCTAGAGTTTCAATACGCCATAAAGGTTAGGCGTAATAACGAATTCAATATAATTTAATATTATATTTAAGGATTAGGCCTAAAGTCGAGGATATACTCGATACCTCGATCAAAGAAAAGAAAAGAAAACATAACAAAGAAAAGAATAAAGAAATGATATGTTAGATAAACATATATGTGTGTAAGTATCTATGTATATATTCTTTGTTATGAAATTACTATTTATTGAATAATGAGTATTCGTAAATAATAAAAGAAAAGATTACGTTCTTGGAGAAGAAGAAACGTCGGGTTTTTATATAACTAAAGGTTTATAATTTACTTTTAAACAAGAGGTTTTCACGTAAATAAGAATTGAACTAAAGGTTCAATCGAGGATTGAGATATAAGACTAAAGGTCTTAAGCCGGATCGTGTATCTGACTAACGAATATTTATACTCGTAACTATAGGTTCGAGATAAAGAAAGGGAAAGACCCTTGGACGGTGAGTGAAACCGATCCTAAAATAGATAAGGTGAATACGCCCCCAAACTTTTAAACTTGTTTTCAAATGAGCCAAACTTATTATATGAAATTGTTTACAAGGAACTATGTGTTCCTAAAACCGTTATAACTATGGGTATGAACCTAGCCCTCAGGCTGTGGTATACATATGTCTGGATCCTTACATAGGTGGTACAATGCGATGTATGGGCATGTCGCACCATCCTTGGTCGTAGGACGCTCTCCTGCAGGGAATACGACCGTTGTGTATATTTACGGGTACTTAATGAAGTCAAACGCTGCCGTGTTTGTGAGGTGACCTAGCGTAGAGGCTCTAGTTTATAATGTGTTATTTGAATTTGTTATTCCTAAGCCACGTCGGGCCGAGGCAGGCGTAGTCTCGAGGGGTAATAAAGTAAAAGAAAATATTTTTACGTCAGCGTGTTCACCAGCATTCGTTGCTGACGTATTTTCTTACATTTTGCAGGTGAACAATGGTAGCGCTTGAATGAGTCGAAGTGCTAGTAACATCCAATGGCTCGGTTTATTTTGTAATAACTTAATATGGTGGTTTGAAATCATAAAGACATAAATATTTTGTAACAACTTAAACAGGTGTTTTATAATCCCGTGTTTTATATATAAAGTTACATTTTCGATCCTTAAAGATTTATAAGTCTTCCGCAACTTAAACGCAACTCTGATTTATTTACAATTACGATACCAACTTACATGCCTAGGCCTAGATTGGGGGTGTGAAACCCAACCCCAAAACGAAATGAAGCTAACAAAGAGGATCCACGTAAGAAGAAGGCAAGGCATGAGGGGTTCACTGTGACACTCGTCAATTTCAGGTTAACTCCGTTAATCCAAACTCCGTCAATTCAAACTTAAGATCACTAGAACTATAACGCACATCTCATTACATTTAAACTATGGTTTTAAATGACGCTTGACAATCACTACACATGTAGTCTTTTGGGATTGCACCGAAACGCAAACGAGTTGACTCAAACCATTGGTGAACAAACGACAATCATCAAAACAATAAGTAATTGATAATTATGTGTTAGGTTTATGTGTTATTTGATATTTATATGTAGAACATTAACTCAAGATGCAAAAGTCTATTTTACACTAGAAAAGTAATAACTAAAAGTAGAGGGGCTATTGTGTAACATATTATAATTAAATAATAACAAAAACCCTAACCTCTTCTTGGCTGCCGTAAACATACACACACATACAAAGATTTTTCAAGCTTTTGGTTGAAGAATTATGGTACTAGGAAGGTATTAACAACTACTCTATGCATTCTAGGTGTTTAACTTTAATATTGAATGGGTTAATCAAAACCCTAATTCTCGAAAATTGATGATATAGATGAGTTAGGGTTTGATTATATGCTTGATGATGATTTGTTAGTGAATTGATAACTAGTTGTGTCATTGTTGCTTGTTAATCACTTGTTCTTTGATTTTAAACTTTCAAGAAAAACCCTAACTATGTGTGTAATGTGAAATTGATATGCATGGTTGGTTAATCTTGTGTCTAGAGTGTTATATTGATGGATTATGATTCATAGATTGTTGTTATGTTGAGTTTTGATGTAAACTGGTACTGGACAGATTGTTAAATTGATGTTTAGACGACTGTAACTGAATGTTAATGTGGTAATTAGTCGAAATTATTAACACTACAGTGTATTAGGTTGAGTCTAGTTTCTAAAAAGTCCAAGTTTGTAATTTTTGGACGTGTAAAAGTTAAGTTTTATTATTTTAGAAAACTGAAGTGCAAGTCTGAATTGTGAGGTCTGCTGTTAGGCTATTTTGAAATTATCATATCTCATAAACTACAAGACCAAATGGGTTAGTTCCACTTCTGGAAGTTAACATATTGAGTTAAGAATCTAACCCAATTGGTCTTCCATTAATTTAATTTACCATTTAACAGGAATAACAAATATCATTCTGTTGCGCATGATTTTGACTGCTGTGAGTTTATTGTAATGTTTTGGTCTTTGTGAGAAAACTATGTGGAATAAAAATACAATTAAAATAGTTCTGGAAACCTAACTAATGTGTGCTTTTGTGACGATATTTGGTGAATTAATTGATATGTTATGATCTGTTGGATAGAGTAATCTTTCAAGTAGAAATCTGTCTTGATAAAACTAGCTGCTGAACGATGTCAAAATACATGAAACGTGCTTGTTGTTAGATAATTGCTATGTTTTTTACTAAATTTCCCTTGTGGGGAATGATTGCTAGTAATGTACAATGTTAGTACTTGATACTTAAGTAGTTGTTTACACATGTAACGTGTCACCAATGTGTTTGTCGAGTCACACATAATTCACAAACGAAACACGAAACGTATCTCATGCATAGGTATTATGTGCCGAGTCTAGAGACTCAATAATAGTTTAAATACTTAGAAAATCTCATTTCTGTTTTAGAGCACTAGTGAGGATTTTCTGTGACGCGCATCTCTCGGATTTGTTTTAGAATTCTTTGCAAACAGTGAGTTTCACGTTCCCATTTTACTCTTTTAAACGCTTTTTATTTGGGGGAGATAACATACTCCAAAACGCTTTAGATTTTGTTATTAGTTATATATCACTTGTTAGGCTAAGTGGCAAACGAACCAACTAAAGTCCTTCATAACATCGAACCGTTTAGTATTTGTATAATAGCGAGTCACTGTTGAGTAGTACTACTGGGTTTGACAAACCCCACCCAACTCTAAACTCGATGGTAGGTCGAGTGGGTGTAATCTTGGCTAACACATTTTCCATGGTCGTGGTAGACATGGTGGCAAGGCAATTGATAAACAGTCAGCTTCGGTGTCGAACACTTAGTAATACTTGTTTTATAGGCTAGCTACCTATTGATATATAATTGACTTAACATTATCTGGTAACGCAAACTCAAACACTTAAACGCAAACATTTTCTTTATTTATATATGTGAACTCACCAACCCTGTGTTGACACTTTTAGTATGTTATTCTCAGGTAGCCGAGGCGGGCACGCGGTATAAGAACATGCATTTCATTGAACTCTATCGTTTTTGCAAACTTGTTATTAAACTGTTATTAATTGGGTTTTAAGTCGTCCTGCGTGACGCAACACTTGGTTTATGAATTTACGCTTCCGCACTTATTTAAACTTAAATGTTTCGTGGTTTGAAAACTTTATTTATGGTGTTTGATTATAACTAATGATTCCGATCCTGTTAGTTCACACCCTCTGACGGTAAAACTCCGTTAGTGGATTTTGAGGGTGTGACAGATTGGTATCAGAGCCATTGGTTATAGCGAACTAGAATTTGCATGCATACTAGACTATAACCGTAACGACCCATTAGTTATAATTTTTACGCACTGCATATATATATATTATATTTAGACTTTCGTTATCTTTATCTCTTTAGCTTATTCACTCATATACGCGCATACACGACTTATCCTGTAGGGATGTCGATGCCACCATCATCATCATCTAACTAGGTGACTCATGCCCATGGAAAGGAACCGCAACTACCTACCTCATCGCCACCCCGAGTAGCCCCGGAACTAGAAGCCCCTGCACCGAAGTGGCATCGCCTATATGGAGGCATGTACGACGACGACATTAGCTGGGATTGGTACCCGAGTCTGATCAGGTGTATGGTTTACCGCGAGCAAGTTCCCCCACTACCTCACCCGAGCCGTCCTGCTTACCCCAACACCCTACCACCCACAACCGAACCGATACGTTCTCGCAGCTGTTGTTTCCTGTCTAGAGCGTGACGCGGATTTTATTCGCTCAGCGAAAGAACATTCCCGAATTATTAAGAGATGGAACCGAGACTAGGAAAGAAATTTTCCGCCTGAAGGAAGCTGTGAAGGAAGCGCAGGAGGCTAATGATCAACAAATGAAGATAATGAGAAAAATGCAAGCAGAGATGATAGATTTGCAAGAGCAACTCCTTGTGGCGAGATCCCGGATAGAGATAGCTCTAGAGCGTTGTGATATCTTACAGACGCAAATTGCCCAGAATGCAGCAGAACCCGAGGAAGAACCTGAGGAAGAACCTGAGGAGGAACCCGAGGAAGATCCCGAGGAGGAACCCGAAGAGGAACCGGAGGAAGAGCCAGCTGAGCCGGAGGCACACTCAGAGGTGTCCTCAGACGATGACATCCAAGAATGATAACACCTAGATGGAGGGGTTGTCTCCATCCAAACTATTATTTTCTATGATTTTAAGGATTGGTTTTAAATACTTTGTAGCGAATACAATGGTTTTAATCATGAATTATTATTTGGATTATTATATGGTTGTGATGTGATGTTTGCTTCTTTTATTTTTCTTTCTTACCTACCTTTTAATACATGTATGGTGTGTTGCATATGAAACAGAGAATTCATGTCTAACATTTTATGTTGTGATTCTAGGAGATGGCTGGAAGAAACGCTGGGCATGGTCGCGGTAACATCAACCTAACCGCAGCAGAACTCCAAACCCTATTGAATGACCATGCGGCGGCAGCTCTAGCCACACATGTTCAGAATCAAGCCGGAGGTCCAGCCGGAGCCTGTACTTTCAAGAACTACCTGGATTGCAAGCCCAATTCTTTTAAGGGCACTGAGGGAGCCCTAGGTTTCCTGCGTTGGGCTGAGAAGGCAGAGTCAGCTTTCGAGATGTGTAACTGTCCACCCGCCAGCAGGGTCAAATTTGCTGCTGGAACACTGGAAGATTCAGCTCTCACTTGGTGGAACTCCATTGTTTAAATTCTTGGGTTGGAATTGGCAAACACTATGAACTGGGAAGAGTTCAAGAATATGATGCGGGAAGAGTATGTCCTAGAGAGGAAATCGCGAAGTTGGAATCTGAGTTTTGGTAGTTGAAAATGATGGGTTCTGAGATTGAAGCCTACACCACCCGTTCCCATGTGCTAGCAGTAATGTGTCCACGGATGGTAGACCCGCCGAGTAAGAGAATCAAGATATATATCGATGGGTTGGTACCACATATTCAGGGTATGGTGACGTCTTCCAAACCGGCTATAATTCAACAAGCGATCCGATTAGCCCACAAACTGACGGACCAGGCAGTGGCACAAGGTGCGTTACCACCTAGAGGTTCCACCTCTAAAAACCGAGACAACTCAATCACTGACAACAACAACAACCCGAGTAATGGAAAGAGAAAATTCGACAACACCAGGTCCTCATCATCGAACCCCCACAACAACAACACTACCGTAAGCCCGAACTCACTCAGAGCTTCAATAATCAAGGTTCCAGCAATAACAATAATGGTAGCGGGCGGGGTTCGAGTGGCTATGATGGGAAGTACCCGAAATGCAACAAGTGCAACTATCACCATGCTGGCTCATGCGACCATATCAAGTGTCTGAGATGCGGAAAAATGGGACATCAGGCCAAAGACTGTAGGGGAGACCTAGCGGCAAAGGGTGCTCCTAAACAGCCTACGGCGACTAAAGGGTGCTTCGAGTGTGGCCAAGAGGGTCACTTCAGGAAGGATTGCCCCAAACTAAAGCATAATGAGAACAATGGAGGCAGCAACAGTGGCGGAAGTAGTGGTAAAGGTAGAGCTTTCGTCATTGGGTCGGGCCAGGCCCGCAACGATCTGAATGTGGTTACCGGTAAGTTTCCTGTGAACGACTGTTTTGCTTCTGTTTTGTTTGACACTGGAGCTGATAGGAGTTTTATATCGGAAGCCTTTAGTAGATTCTTAGACTTAACTCCAACCCCGTTATATGCTAAGTTTCCTGTTGAATTAGCTGACGGTAAGTCTATAGAAACAACTCATGTACTAGCGGGATGTAAGTTGAAACTGTCGGGTCATACTTTCGATATCGACCTCATACCTTTTACACTTGGTAGTTTCGATGTCGTTGTCGGCATGGACTGGCTATCCGAGAACCGAGCGGAGATTATATGTCACGAAAAGATAGTCCACATCACTACCCCTTTCAGCGAAATCATTTCGATCCAGGGCGAGAAGAGCGGCATGACCACCAGCGTCATCACCCTTATGAAGGCGCAGAAATATTTACGAAATGGTCATCCAGCAATTTTAGCCCATATTGTCGAGAAACCCGCGGAGGAGAAGCGAATCGAATACATACCGATTGTGCGAGATTTCAGGAAGTTTTCCCGGAGGATTTGCCTGGACTCCCACCCATTCGACAAGTCGAGTTCCAAATCGAATTGACCCCCGGTGCAGCACCCATAGCACGAGCCCCGTATCGGCTCGCACCGGCAGAGCTTCAGGAATTGTTCACTCAACTACAAGACTTACTGGATAAGGGTTTCATCCGACCCAGCTCATCACCGTGGGGAGCCCCTGTCTTATTTGTTTGAAAGAAGGACGGGACTTTCCGCATGTGCATCGACTATAGAGAGCTGAACAAGGTGACGATCAAGAACCGTTATCCCTTACCCCGAATTGATGATCTGTTCGACCAGCTTCAAGGATCGAGTTACTACTCGAAGATCGATCTGAGATCTGGTTACCATCAATTAAGAGTGCGCGAAGAAGATATTTCAAAGACGGCATTCAGAACTCGGTACGGTCACTACGAATTTTCAGTTATGCCTTTTGGCTTAACCAACGCACCAGCCTATTTATGGATCTCATGAACAGAGTATGCAAGGCGTACCTCGACATGTTTGTGATTGTTTTTATTGATGATATCCTCGTCTACTCCAAGAACAAGGCTGACCATGAAGAACACCTGAAGTTGATCCTAGAATTGCAAAAGAAGGAACAACTGTACGCTTGTAACACCCCGTAACCGCAGCGGAAACATAAACTGGATGCAACAGACACCTCTGATATCAACCACATTGTTTATAAAGAAAACTGAATGCATTAATATACTTCAAATTACATTATCTTGTATTTCATTACCGTCTAGGTGATACACACATCATACAATACGATACATAATTCTATTTATTATAATGTATCCTAACATTCAGCACGCAAATCTTACACACATCAAGCACTTAGCACGTAAGCAATTACTTCATCTTAGTTTTACCTGAAAAGCATGTGAGAAAACGGGTCAACTACGAATAGTTGGTGAGTTTCACTAATTTAAGTAATCGATGACAAATCATTATAGTAATCATATCTTAGCGATGTAATTATGCTGAGCCCACAAGTGAAACCTCTGTTAACCCAGAGACACATCCAATAACCTCGGGGGACACTGTTAACCCAGAAACACATTTAATAACCTCTAGGGACACTGTTAACCCAGAAACACATCTAATAACCTCTGGGAACACTGTTAACCCAGAAACACATTTAATACCCTCTGGGGACACTGTTAACCCAGAAACACTTTTAATACCCTCTGGGGATACTATTAACCCATAAACCCATTTAATAACCTCTGGGGACACTGTTAACCCAGAACACTGTTTCGGGCCTTACAATGTTAGCAACTCAGACAATTACCATCTTAATACATTACCGTACGATTCCCGTACAATAAACATTATATAAATACATTCATTTCCATGCGATCAGCATGTACTTAACATTTTGATAGAAACATGCTTTCCGCCCCGGGAAATTATTTAAAACAGTTCAGTAAAAAGGGGCTCGTGAAACTCACCTTAGCACATGCAAGCAGGTAACAACAATCATTATCAGTTAACACGTCCAATCTGTAATATGATCCCTACGATCATTACTATGCACTCATTATTAATATAACTTTAATCGTATCAACCGGTACATCTGGGGACACTGTTAACCCAGTCCTGTACTCATTCCGGGGGCAATGTTAACCCAGAAACACTTTTCCGGGCTCAGATTGTGATATCGTTTAGAGTTCCATGGTCACAATTGCTATTAGTCGTTTTTTTTTTTTCGTTTTGCGTGCCTAGCACGATTATCTGTTTTTATGTTTCAAAAATGAGTTTGGTCACACACGACCCGAAAATAGTGGTTGTCTGATAATTTAATTTAAAATGTGAAATTATAGCTCGGTTTAGACGTCCCAATTGGCCGCGGGACCCGTTTCCGTCTTTGGCGTACCGGAAACTATTAAAATAAGTTAAAATTACTCAGATCATCCGAATTATTTTCGGATGATTTATTTTTACTTGTTTAACTCATTTATATGAAAATAGTTCATTTTTAGGGTTTTTATACACCAGTCAGCTCGCTTAAGCGAACTTCACCGGTTTACGCGTTTTAACTTTAAAAGTTTGATAATTAGCACGATTAATTATCCGTTTACTCTCGGATCTTGAAATTTTGCACAAATCACTTTTTAACAGTGAGGAATTTTATAAAAATATTTCCAGAGTTAATTCTTATATTTAAAATTTATTTATCTATTTTTAAACACCATTTAAACACTAAATATGTCGTAAATACCAAACGATCTTAGAAAAATCCCAAATTTTTCCTGGATGTCCCCTGCCATCCACATAGTCCCCTGTAATTTTTGCAGAACCAAAATCTTCTTTTACATGCCCTTTTTACCAAAACCGAGCTAGAAATCCCTAGAACTTGTTTAACCGAAGAGCCTACTTAGACTTCTCCAACGGTCCTAAAATTTTGTGTGTGACTTATACATGATATGAAAAGCTTATCTGAAATTTTCCAGAATTTTTCATGATATTTAACTATTTTTCACCCTTTTTGGCCAAAACCGAGCATTAAATTCACCAAATATTCATCCTTTATCCAAAAATTACCAAAAATTCACAGAACTCTTATTTTCATGTGTATAACATCCCTGTAAATTTCATGACCTAACTCTACACGTATCACAATCTGTCCAAATATCCCAAAACCGAACATAACCGAATATACCTTTCGTTTTCCTCCACCACAAGCTACAAACTCGCCTTTCCGCCTTATCTACCACTACACACAGAGCCTACAGCCAACATACCACAATACCAAGCAAGTTACACTCACGATCAAGCCTCTTACACTATAGTTTCGGTTATGATATAAAAACAAAGATTTTAACCGTAAAAATTCGTTCTTGGCTCGTTTAACTCCTTTCTTGAACCAAGATCCCTTGTATAACTTGTATACATCACTTGATCATGCAAGAATCGGTTTTCATCTTTGAAACCTCATTTTCTTGCAAATAAACTCAAGAAACGAAGATGGAAATGTACATAACTCGACTTTTTACCTCGGTTCTCTTGCTAAAATCTCGGTTTTTGAATCATCTTGTGGAGAGGAAGGATGGATAATATGGAATACTTGTGAAAAATATGAAAGAATGGAATGGGGATAGGGATTCCGATCGGGATTGTTAATGGGGTGGGGTGGGACCCACCCCTTCAATTCTAGCCACATGTTTGGATTCTCGTAATCCGGATAATGTTTTGGATAATCTGGTTCAGTTCGTTTTTCGGTTAAACGTTTAATTCGGCTTAAAACGAGGCTAAAACGGTCGTTTTTCGACTTAAAATAAAATTTATATAAAACCGATTTAAAAACTTTAAAAACTTAATCCATGACATCTATTAACTTGAAACGTCATATTATTAGTTATTACGCATCTTTTTCGGCTTGATCGATCGTCTCTTGCTCGGTTTGGTATTAAAGGTTTCGTTTAACGTACCGACGTACTATTAAATCGAAATCCTTTTTCTGTGCTTTAATCCACTTATCCCGAAGCTTTAATACTTCGTAACATCACTAAATATCATATATCTCGTCTATAATTGAACCCTCGATTCATCCGGGTTTCAATAACTATCGATCGTTTGATCGCATATTCAATACGGGGAACTATATATTCACGTACAATCAATACAATGAACCATGTATTCTCGTATGATTACCATGGTAACTCATGTACCCGACATTACATATGACGTAACTAACGTCTATCGGTTAGGGTATACCTGATTTCGTCGGAATCGTTACAACGCTAAACTCTCGAAATGTGAATTTTGGCTTCGCGAGGGTCACTTATTAGGACATGTGATCAATGAGAATGGTATCCATGTCGATCCCGGCAAGGTAGAGGCCATCAAAAACTGGGAAGCACCTAAGACCCCGACTGAGGTGCGCCAATTCCTAGGACTGGCTGGCTACTACCGACATTTCATCGAGGGATTTTCAAAGATTGCTCAACCCCTCACCGCCTTGACGCACAAGGGTACTAAGTACAATTGGGGTGACGCGCAGGAGTCCGCCTTCCAACTATTGAAAACCAAACTCTGTAGCGCCCCTATCCTAGCCCTTCCCGAGGAAACAGAAAATTTTGAGGTGCATTGTGACGCATCGATACAGGATCTCGGTTGCGTGTTGATGCAACTCGAGAAGGTTATAGCTTATGCCTCTCGACAACTACGGATTCACGAGAAGAACTACACGACCCATGACTTGGAACTCGGATCTGTGGTGTTTGCTCTTAAGATATGGAGACATTACTTGTACGATACCAAGTTTACCATTTACACCGACCACAAGAGTCTCCAACATATCTACGATCAGAAGGAGCTGAACATGCGACAGCGTCGTTGGGTCGAGCTGTTTAAGGATTATGATTGTGCCATGAAGTACCACCCTGGCAAGGCCAATGTAGTGGTCGATGCTCTCAGCAGAAAAGAAACCGATAAACCTAGACGAGTGCGAGCATTACAACTCACTATTCACGCCAACTTACCTGATCAAATTCGTGATGCTCAACTCGAAGCGTTGAAAGTCGATAATCTCCCATCAGAACTCATGCGAGGCATGAACAAGAAACTAGAAACCAAATTGGACGGGGTCCGATATTTCGAAAACCGGATTTGGGTCCCTCGATACAGAGAGTTGAGAACCCTAGTGATGGACGAAGCACACAAGTCCCGATATTCCATCCACCCTGGCTCAGATAAAATGTACCATGACCTAAAAGCACTTTACTGGTGGCCAAACATGAAAGCCGACATTGCTATCTACGTGAGCAAATGCTTGACTTGTTCAAGAGTCAAAATAGAATATCGGAAACCATCTGGTCTGCTACAGCAACCGGAACTTCCAACGTGGAAATGGGAACACATTTCCATGGATTTCATCACGGGATTACCCAAAACACCGACGGGATGCGATACCATCTGGGTATCGTTGACCGGTTGACTAAGTCTGCACATTTCTTAACAATCAAGGAATCGGACAAAATGGAAAAACTGACTCGCATCTATACGAAAGAAGTAGTGTCTAGACACGGAGTGCCTGTCTCAATCATATCTGATCGAGATTCCCGTTTCACTTCGCACTTCTGCAAGTCACTACAGAGTGCACTAGGCACCCGCCTTGATATAAGCACAGCATACCATCCTCAGACGGATGGGCAAAGTGAGCGCACCATTCAGACCTTGGAAGACATGTTGCGTGCATGCGTGGTAGATTTCGTAAAAAGTTGGGAACCTCACTTACCTTTGGTAGAGTTTTTGTATAATAACAGCTACTACGCAAGCATTAAAGCAGCGCCGTTTGAAGCGTTGTATGGACGAAAGTGTCGATCACCCCTCTGCTGGGCAGAGGTGGGTGATAGCCAAATCACTGGTCTAGAATTAGTACTTGAAACCTCTGAAAAGATTGTTCAGATCCGAAACCGCATGGCAGCAGCACGAGATCGCCAAAAGAGTTACGCAGACAAGCGCCGAAATCCTCTTGAATTCCAAGTGGACGACCAAGTATTACTCAAAGTCTCACCTTGGAAAGGTGTAGTCGCTTCGGAAAACTAAACAAACTCAATCCACGATACGTTGGCCCTTACCGGATAACTGAGCGCATTGGTCCGGTAGCGTACCGACTGGATTTACCAACGGAACTCAGTAGCGTACACAATGTATTCCATGTATCCAATTTGAAAAAATGCCTTTCTGATGAAACCCAAGCAGTTCCTTTGGACGAGTTGAAAATTGATGAACAGCTACGCTTCATCGAAGTACCAGTCGAAGTTTGGGATTGGGAAACCAAAACACTCAAGCACAACAAAATTCCAATCGTTAAGGTTCGTTGGAACTCGAGACGTGGAACAGAGTTCACGTGGGAACGCGAGGACCAAATGATGAAAAAGTATCCTCACCTTGTTGAAGGGTTGACCAAACACCGAAAACCGCGAAAGCCGTCAAACCGTCAGAAATCACCAGAGGTATGAATTAAATTTCGGGACGAAAGTTCTTTCTACTAGGGGATGATATGACAAACTGAAAATTTTTCTTGCATTTTCAGACACCCATCGCGACTTGACTCAAATTTTCGGGACGGAAATTCTTTCAACATGGGAATGATGTGACACTCGTCAATTTCAGGTTAACTCCGTTAATCCAAATTCTGTCAATTCAAACTTAAGATCACTAGAACTATAACGCACATCTCATTACATTTAAACTAGGGTTTTAAATGACGCTTGACAATCACTACACATGTAGTCTTTCGGGATTGCACCGAAACGCAAACGAGTTGACTCAAACCATTGGTGAACAAACGACAAACATCAAAACAATAAGTAATTGATAATTATGTGTTAGGTTTATGTGTTATTTGATATTTATATGTAGAACATTAACTCAAGATGCAAAAGTCTATTTTACACTAGAAAAGTAATAACTAAAAGTAGAGGGGCTATTGTGTTACATATTATTATTAAATAATAACAAAAACCCTAACCTCCCTTCCCCTTCCCAAACCCGATCGTCCCCCCCCCCTCCCTCTCTTCTTGGCTTCAGTAAACATACACACACACATACAAGGATTTTTCAAGCTTTTGGTTGAAGAATTATGGTGCTAGGAAGATATTAACAACTACTCTATGCATTCTAGGTGTTTAACTTTAATATTGAATGGGTTAATCAAAACCCTAATTCTCGAAAATTGATGATTTAGATGAGTTAGGGTTTGATTATATGCTTGATGATGATTTGTTAGTGAATTGATAACTAGTTGTGTCATTGTTGCTTGTTAATCACTTGTTCTTTGATTTTAAACTTTCAAGAAAAACCCTAACTATGTGTGTAATGTCAAATTGATATGCATGGTTGGTTAATCTTGTGTCTAGAGTGTTATATTGATGGATTATGATTCATAGATTGTTGTTATGTTGAGTTTTGATGTAAACTGGTACTGGACAGATTGTTAAATTGATGTTTAGATGACTGTAACTGAATGTTAATGTGGTAATTAGTCGAAATTATTAACACTACAGTGTACTAGGTTGAGTCTAGTTTCTGAACAGTCCAAGTTTGTAATTTTTGGATGTGTAAAAGTTAACTTTTATTATTTTACAAAACTGAAGTGCAAGTCTGAATTGTGAGGTCTGCTGTTAAGCTGTTTTGAAATTATCATATCTCATAAACTACAAGACCAAATGGGTTAGTTCCACATCTGTAAGTTAATATATTGAGTTAAGAATCTGACCCAATTGGTCTTGCATTTATTGAATTTACCATTTAACGGGAACAACAAATATCATTCTGTTGCGCATGATTTTGACTGCTGTGAGTTTACTGTAATGTTTTGGTCTTTGTGAGAAAACTATGTGGAATAAAAATACAATAAAAATAGTTCTGGAAACCTAACTCATGTGTGCTTTTGTGACGATATTTGGTGAATTAATTGATATGTTATGATCTGTTGGATAGAGTAATCTTTCAAGTAGAAATCTGTCTTGATAAAACTAGCTGCTGAACTATGTCAAAATACATGAAACGTGCTTGTTGTTAGATAATTGCTATGTTTTTGACTAAATTTCCCTTGTGGGGAATGATTGCTAGTAATGTACAATGTTAGTACTTGATACTTAAGTAGTTGTTTACACATGTAACGTGTCACCAATGTGTTTGTCGAGTCACACATAATTCACAAACGAAACACGAAACGTATCTCATGCATAGGTATTATGTGCCGAGTCTAGAGACTCAATAATAGTTTAAATACTTAGAAAATCTCATTTCTGTTTTAGAGCACTAGTGAGGATTTTCTGTGACGCGCATCTCTCAGATTTGTTTTAGAATTCTTCGCAAACAGTGAGTTTCACGTTCCCCTTTTACTCTTTTAAACGCTTTTTATTTGGGGGAGATAACATACTCCAAAACGCATTAGATTTTGTTATTAGTTATATATCACTTGTAAGGCTAAGTGGCAAACGAACCAACTACAGTCCTTCATAACATCGAACCGTTTAGTATTTGTATAATAGCGAGTCACTGTTGAGTAGTACTACTGGGTTTGACAAACCCTACCCAACTCTAAACTCGATGGCAGGTCGAGTGGGTGTAATCTTGGCTAACACATTTTCCTTGGTCGTGGTGGACATGGTGGCAAGGCAATTGATAAACAGTCAGCTTCGGTGTCGAACACTTAGTAATACTTGTTTTATACGCTAGCTACCTATTGATATATAATTGACTTAACATTATCTGGTAACGCAAACTCAAACACTTAAACGCAAACATTTTCTTTATTTATATATGTGAACTCACCAACCCTGTGTTGACACTTTTAGTATGTTATTCTCAAGTAGCCGAGGCGGGCGCGCGGTATAGGATCATGCATTTCATTGAACTCTATCGTTTTTGCAAACTTGTTTTTAAACTGTTATTAATTGGGTTTTAAGTCGTCCTGCGTGACGCAACACTTGGTTTATGAATTTACGCTTCCGCACTTATTTAAACTTAAATGTTTCGTGGTTTCAAAACTTTATTTATGGTGTTTGATTATAACTAATGATTCCGATCCTGTTAGTTCACACCCTCTGACGGTAAAACTTCGTTAGTGGATTTTGAGGGTGTGACATTCACTGTTTGTGAAAAATGTGGATGGAAGCACCTGGGAGAATGCAGAATGGGATTAGGTGTTTGCTACTGGTGTGGGAACGTAGGACATTCCTCCTAGGAGTGCAAGGACCACCATAGGTGTCATAACTGTGGAGGGCATGGACACCTAGCAAGGGACTGTAGGAAGCCAAGGGCCGAGAGTAGGGAAGAATGCTTGAGAACAGTTTCCTCCGTTTGCTTACAGAAGACCATTCAAGAAGGCTAGCTACTAGCCATAAGTTTAATTTATGTTTGACTTATTAATGACTCAATGCATGTCATTTTATGTTGAAGTTTAGACTGGTGTTTATTAATTATATGAATTGTCTAAGATGTATGATTACTTATGTTATGATAAAATGTCATTTTAAACAATAGTGTTAGATAGTACGAAAAAACGTCCCTTGGAAGGACGAGATGAGACTTGGTACATCGAGGGCCTCATGGATAAGCTACCACGAATAGCTAAAACCCGTGAACGACACTCGTGACTGCAAAGTCAGGAGAAAGAAGGATAACCCAGAAAACAAAGACGATTCGGCAAGTATGTGAATAAAATAAGCGTTCATCCTAAAAAGAATAAGCTAGGTTTCGGGGACGAAATCTCTTTAAGGAGGGATGACTTGTAACATCCCGAAATTTCAAGAATAATATTTAAAAATTAATTGAGTTAGTGGAGTAATAATAATAATAATAAAATATGAAAGGATAACAAGACTTTTTAGATGGAATTAATTATGGACCAAAAAGGAAAGATGGGCCTTAGGTCCATGGGCTCAAGGGAGTAGAAATACCCCCTAAAAACCTAATCCTTTCCATTTCCATCCATCTTATCCATCTTATTCTCTACACACTCAAAAACATACACATACATAAACAAACTCACGACCGCGAGCTAAATGAGCAATCTGAGACCAAACCGAGCCTATAACTTGATAGATCTTGAACGTGCAAGCAATATACAATATTGTAGTTCATCACCAAGCTAAACATTACCTTAAAAACATGTAAAGGTGTGTCCTTTATCTTTAAAGTTTATGTTTTTATGAACGGTTAGTCTTGAAACTTAAACATAGAGTAGATCGGGTATAAACGAACCATCAAGTAGCAAACTTGATGTTAAAATGGACTTAACAAACTTATGGACATGAACGACTCGTTTAAGAAACCCTGGATCTAGTCTTAAATGTTTCTAGCTATAAAGGTTCAAACTTTATGGTTACCCGGGTTAAGTTTTGGCCGAAAATGGTTAGGGAAACATTTATGAGTCCATACCGAGCCATGACAAGGTGTAAGGTTAAAACGGGTAAAGATAACGATAAAAAAGGAACAAACCGTGACCTAATATTCAAATAAGTTTATACTCGTTCGCTTACTTTTGGGATTTCGATCACTTTAAATATTTCGATTACTTTTGGTGTTTCGATCACTTTAGGAATTTAGATCACTTTTGGATCGATCACTTTGGACTTAGCATACCTTTGGATCGATCACTTGGGACTTAGCATACATTTGGTTCAATTACTTTTATAATCGATCACTTTTGAGCATCAAGCACTTTTCTAAATTCGCATACATTTGCTAAATCGATCACTTTATGGAATCGCTTACTTTGAATTCGACGACTTATTGAAAATCGATCACTTTTTAATCATTAGATTACTTTGTGATCAATTAGTTTTGATCAGACTTAGCCATTTTGGATGAAATACAAATGGGTTGAAAATATTATAAGTATAAAGTAATCTAATACAATGCTAATAGATTAGATCAGACTTAGCCATTTTTCGCTGAAATACAAATGGGATGAAAATATTATAAGTATAAAGTAATCTAATACAAGGCCAAAAGATTAAATCAGACTTAGCCATTTTTGGCTGAAAAAATAGTGGGATGAAAATATTCTAAGTATAAAGTAATCTAATACAAGACCAATAGATTAGATCATACTTATCCATTTTGGCGAAATACAAATAGGATGAGTATTGATACGTGTAACTTGTATACAGTTAGCAGAGCTCAATTAAGAAGAGGAATAACGATAAACGGAGAACGTAACAGGATCCAGGTGAGTTTCTAGCCCCATTTGTTGTTATGTTTTCGGGGATGTGTGCATACTCGATGTGATAGATAATACACTTACCTTAAATGGTAAGTGTATCCATGCATGATTTATATGTATCTATATATGTCTTGATTGATAATGAAAGTTGTTCGGTACATGAACGATCTTCGGATATTGCATGTATTGCCAAGGGAAGTGATTAGCTCCTTCCATGGATATTAAATAAAAACTTATATACAGTGTTCCTTCTACGGATAATATATAGAGTTCCTTTGATGGATAATGTATAATGTTCCTTATATGAACAACATAGTGTTCCTTTTATAGATAGTGTAGTGTTCCTTCTATGGATAGTATATTGTTCATTCTATGGATAATATATAGAGTGTTCCTTCTATGGAAAGTATAGAGTGCTCCTTCTATGGAGAATATATATAGTATGAATAATAGTAATGATTCTTTTAATAGATATTATGTGCCATTGCTCTTATGGATATTTATACAAGGTTAAAGTAATAATACATGTCTTCATATACGTGAAGGAATGTATGAGAATGAAATGTATGTTGCCTGATTAACTAGAACTCACTCAGCGTAGCTGACTTTTAGTATGCACGCAGGTAAATACGTTTAATGAGCTAGCATGAGGAGGGCACATGGCATGGATGGAATGGCTGGCATCTTAAGATGGATGAGAAATGATGTTTTAAATATGATGTTGTATATTATGTTTTAAAGAAAAGATCAAATGTTTTGTATCGAATGATTAAAGTTAACGTTTCCGCGAAAGTCTTAATAAACTCTGATTTGTAGAATCGTGTTGATGAGTAAATCAAACGTCAAAAGTGAGGCACCGGTAACGAGGCCTTACACTAAAACCCTTATTTCCATCTTCTAGCCCCCACATACACTCAAAAACACACACAAACACTCTCATCCTTTACGGATCAGATTTAGATCCGAACCAAGAATGGGTTGTGTTAGATCTTCACTATATAAAAAACTAAAATGTCTATAATCGCACGTTGGAGCTGAACCGTATCCAAAATACGCCAAAAAGGCACGTTTTATACATAAGGTTTAGTTATTGAAGACGTTTTCCCTAAGATTCAACACAAAGACAAATCAGGCCTTATCAAGTAGGAAAGTTATGAACTTGGACGTAAACGAGGTGTTTTGGAATGAAACGGGACAAATGGGTAACGTTTGGACCGTGTTAACGCAAGGAAAATATATCGTATAGACCAAGTCTCGTTCCTTAGGTCCATCGGCATAAGGGTATTTAAACTACCTTAAACCTCCCTAAAACCTCATTTCCATCTTCTATCCTCCACACACTCAAAAACACCCACAAACACTCTCATCCATTATGGAGCAGATTTAGATCCGAACTAAGAAGGGGTTGTGTTAGATCTTCGCTATACTAACAAGTAAAACGTCTATAATCGCATGTTGAAGCTGAACCGTATCCAAAATACGCCAAAAAGGTACGTTTTATATATAAAGGTTTAGTTTCTGAAGACGTTTTCCCTAAGATTCGACACAAAGGCAAATCAGGCCTTATTAAGTAGTAAAGTTATGAACTTTGACGTAAACGAGGTGTTTTGGAAGGAAACGGGACAAACGGGTGATGTTTGGACCGTGTTAACGCAAGGAAACGATGCCGTAAACACCAAGGCCTTTTCCATATGCAATATGTAACATCCCAGAATTTCCAAGAATAATTTTTTATATATTATTATTCTTTATGAGCGAAAAGTTTATTTGAAGTAATGAAGAATTAATGAAATAATAAAGATGGAAGGTTAAGTAGTCTAATTAACTAGAATAAAGAGTGTGGACTTGGATTAACGAAAGATGGAGTAAAGGGTGGTGATGGGCCTTAGGTCCATGAACTTGAGAGGGCATAAATACCCCCTTAAACCTCCTTAAAACCCTAAATCCCTCATTTCTATCTTTCTTATTCTCTACACACTCTAAAACACACACACAAACCCTCATACATAGCTGTGAGCTAAGAAAGAAGTTCCAAGACCAAAGCCAAGCTATATCTTGTTAGATCTTTGATATACAGGCAAGATACAAAATTATTGTTCATAACCGAAGCTAACTGTAGCCTAAAACGCATAAAGGTACGTAATTTATCTTTAAAGGTTATGTTTTTTATGAACGGTTTGCCATGAAACTTAACCCTATAGTAGATCGGGTCTAAACGAATCATAAAGTTACAAACTTGATGCCTAAAATGGACTAGATGATAAGGGTTAGGGTTTCGGCTCATAAAAGAAACCCTAAATCTAGCCTATGGACGTTTTAAGTCATAAAGGTTCGAGTTTTACATGTAACCGGTTATGTCTTAGCTGAACATCGTTAGGGAAACATTTATGGGATGATTTAGGACCATAATAGGGTATTAAATTCGTGAAAAACATCCCTAAAGAACCAAACTGTTTCAGCTCATTCGATTACATTATTAAACTCGATTACAATGAACAAAATCGATTACAATTATCAAACTCGATTACAATGCTCAAACGACTACAATGATCAAACTCGATTACAATGTATCATTAGAATACAATTCATGAATTAGATTACAATGTATCATTCAATTACAATTCATGACTTAGATTACAATGTATCATTAGAATACAATTTATGAATTAGATTATAATGTATCATTAGAATACAATTCATGAATTAGATTACAATGTATCATTAGAATACAATTCCTGAATTTGATTACAATGTATCGTTAGATTACAATTCATGACTTAGATTACAATTTATCATTCAATTACAATTCATGAATTAGATTACAATGTATTATTAGAATAAAATTCATGAATTAGATTACAATGTATCATTAGATTACAATTCAAGAATTAGATTACAATGTATCATTCAATTACAATTTTATGAATTAGATTAAAATGTATCATTAGAATACAATTCATGAGTTAGATTAAAATGTATCATTAGATTACAATTCATGAATTAGATTAAAATGTAGCATTAGATTAAAATTCATGATTTAGATTACAATGGCTCATTCAATTACAATTCATAAATTAGATTACAATGTATCATTCAATTACGATTCATGAATTATATTACAATGTATCATTCAATTACGATTCATGAATTAGATTAAAATGTATCATTCAATTACGATTCATGAATTAGATTACAATGTATCATTCAATTACAACGTGATCATTAGAATACAATATGATCATTAGAATACAAATACAATATGATCATTAGAATACAATGTGATCATTAGAATATAAATGTATTCTTATCATATACCATTCGAATACAAAGGTATTCTAATATAAGTTGAATGATAACACAAATTTATTCAAATCACATGCCATTAGAATACACGTGTATTCCAATCACATGCCATTAGAATACAAATGTATGCTAACACAAATGTATTCTAATACCATTCAAATACAATGCTATTAGAATAGACCGTACTTAACCATTTCTGGTACAACCTAAATAAAGAGTATGATTAGGACGAGTATTGATGCACGTGATTAGTATACAGTTAGCAGAGCTCAGTCAATGAAATGAATAACCGTGAAGGTAGAACGAAACATGATCTAGGTGAGTTTCTAGCCCCATTTCATTGTTATGTTTTCGGGGCTGTGTGCATACTGAATGTGAATGTTAATACACTTACCTTAAATGGTAAGTGTATGTCTTAGTGACGAATATGATAGTTATGTTATTATTATGAATGAATGCTAGACGTTGCGTGAACGATCTTCGGATATTGCACGTATCGTCGAGGAGTATGGTTGTATATGAATGATGTGAAGAATGTCTAGAGTGTTCGTATGCTACGATGTAGTTATCGTATATGTGAAGTATGCGTAAGCAGGCACATGGATGGTATGTGAGATCTGTGTTCGGTATAGTAAGCTAGGATGGCAGATCCCTCTAGACTACTATTGGACGTAGACTCGATATGTAATAGCGTAAATAAGGATTGTGAACCTTATTAGTGTTCCTTATACGGATATTATATAATTTGATATGTGTTCCTTCTATGGATAATATATATGGTTCCTTCTATGAAGTACCTTCTATGGACAATATATATGGTTCCTTCTATGGATCAGGTATAAGGCTCCTTCTATGAATAATATGTAGCGATCCTTATATGAAAAGTATATAGGGTCCCTTCTATGGGTAACGTATGGGTAATATCTAGGGATCCTTTTATGGATAGTTTATATAGATCCTTCTATGGATGATACAAGTTGTTACTTCTATGATATTAGTAGTCATTCTTCTAATAGACATTATGAAATGGTCCCGTTACGGATAATTATAAAGTGTCAGGAATGATGTTCGGTTAAGTATGAATATATATCTTCGGATACGTGTACGTGAATGCATGAGAAAGTATTGTATGTTTCCTGATTAACTAGAACTCTCTCAGCGTAGTTAATTATTAGTATGCACGCAGGTAAATATGTTTACTGAGCTGACATGAGGATGGCCCATGGAATGAATTGAGCGGATGACATCTGAAGATGGAAGAAATGATGTATTAAATTATAAATGTTGTATATTATGTTTTAAAGAAAATATCGAATGTCTTGTAACGAATGATTGAAGTTAACGTTTCTGCGAAAGTTTTAACTAACTCTGATTTGTAAGAACTTTGTTTATGAGTAAATCCAACGTTCAGTGTAGGGCACCAGTGACGGGGCCTTAATAAGTTTGAGAGAATTAAGTATCCTACATGCTTAGATTCGAACAGAGAATGGGATTTAAGTATGAAAAGAAAGAAGATGCCAGTTCGAGAAGGCCATGTTTCACTCAAGCAAGCTAAGTAAAGGTAAAGTATGTGACTAATTTCACATATAAAGTAGAATGATAAATGAATGCTAGCTTAATTGATAGGGATGATGATATGAACTGTTTGATTGTTTGACTGTTAGAAGTAGAACTAGCACAGGCGGACTCACAAAGGTAAGTGTATAGTACACGGAAAGTTGTTGGAACCCGGGGGTATCAATTCAATAACACTAACAGATCTCAGATCCGTGTATAATCGATTAATACCTTAATTACAAATCTAGCTCATAATTACCTTTGATTCAGTGTAGTATATGTATATGTATTATCAGTATGTGTATCAGTAGTTTGTATAATATAAGGATGAAGATCGAGAGAAGATTTGGAAAAAGGTTTCGTTAATTAACTCTCAAAAACTTAACTTAAGCGTGAACAGTGTTCACGTATAAATAGAAGACAAACCTAGTTCATTAACATCCCCTAACGAACTAGAGTTCGCTTCGTTACATACACTTAAACAAAATAAACTAAACGAATCACCCCCTGATTCGTTAACATCCCCTAACGAATCAGGAGGGAATAACCTTACATCTTAGTTCGCCACACAGTCTTAGCGAACTAGACATTACATTTAACGAACTAGAGAATAACTTAAATATTTATTACATTAAACAGAAACAAAAACATTAACGATAATTACAAAGACTCAAGACGCAAAACCGTGCACTAACAGACACCCCCTCGTCTTGAGCTCTTTGTCTTTAAGTTACTTGAAGCGCTTGGACTGCCAGTCTCTGCAACAATGAATTCCATTTTCATGACAAACACGCACAACGCGTTGGAATTGTATAGCCAGGTCGTAGTCTTCATTGCGCTCGATCAGAATCTGTTTCCTATGGAGCACGTCATTGTCTGTTTCAGATAAATTAACCAACCACATCGGGTCGGTTATTTTGATGAGCTCAGTATTAAGTCCTTTACCAAGGACAATGACGGCCTCGCCAGTAGGATTGTCATAATACCAGCGGTTGAACGAGAGATGCATCTGTTGGGGCATCGTTTTCACAGGAACCCGCTTCATCATCTTTGGCGGCTTTACCTTAAGGACAAGTTTCCTCCAGCCAGTTCTTGGATCAATCTCATTAATACGTTTACGTCTCGGGACCTGGGGATTGAAGAACTTAAAGCCATGATTGACCTCGAACAGTAAGTGTTGATGAAACCAATCAGCTGTTCGGTAACCCCCACGATTGATAAATGGACGTCTCGCGAGGGTAAGAACATCCCACCGTGATAATGTCAGAACGTCCATTATCGTTTTGTAGTACTGGATCCCCTTCTCCCATTTAATTATATATACTTTAAGCTCGGAATCATAAAGCTATGAAACGATATCACCATGTACCTTGGATACCGTCTTGAAGGAAGTCACTTGGTTTTCTTTGATCCATGCTGCAGCTATGTCTTTTTGTTCTTGATCAACAAACCGATACGCCTTGATGATCTTACCCGCTGCTTTGTAGTTGAACCACTTAGCAATATCAGCATCAGTTGGGTTCTCAATTGATCTAAACCAAGTGTCCACAACTTTCTTTCCCTTAGACGTCTTTTCCAAGTCATCTTCAGCTTCTTTAACCGTCTGTTCATCAAATACCGGAGCACCTTGATCAACGTTTGTTTGTTGAAACAAGTCCGGATACTCCTCAGCAGTTACATCTTCCATCTCAACATCCTCGTCTTCATAAATAAAATCCGTATTCATCTAAATTGACAGATCATCCGATATACATTCCTCATTCACCACCTCGACATCAGGCTCAGTCTCTAACACAGTCAACTGATCGTCATTCAACCCAAGTAGTATGGAAATTCGCTCCCGTGTCAGAGACCTATCCACAAACTCACCAACCTCTATCTCATCTCTGTTCACCACACTTCTAACCACCCCCGAATCATCTAAAAATATCACAGTGTTGGCTACAATCATCTCAATTGGTTTAGCGGCAGTTTGATCCTGATACACAATGACTTGTTTGCCCGAGTCCTCACTGCCACTTGTACCAGCACCGGAAGTGAGCCGTGCGATTGTTTAGGCTCACCTCCTGCACCAGACTCATCAGGATCTTGATCATCATTTTTGATTTTCTTTAGGGCATCTTCTTTGCAAGGTAACTGCAAGATTAACTCTTCTTGTTCCTTCATTTTCACCCCCTGAGACTCAACAATCGCCCGCAGCGCTTTAGTCTCCTTTTGACAAAATGAGATATAACTCATCATCCGTCTTTGATTCTCTATAAGACGTTCTTGATTCTGATGGTCAGCTGCCATTTGGTTTTCATAAAGGTGGAGAAGATTCAACAGCATCTCAGTCTGACGGTTTGGTGGCAAGTTAAATAGTGATGGATGAACATGTTGGATCTGTCCTTGAGGACGAGTGATTCTTATAAAAGAGACATCACTGTGAGGAGGAGGAGGAGGAGGATGAGGAGGAGGAGGCCTCATAGATGGTGTTGAAGGGACAGTAGAAAATGTAGTAGGAGGCCTTGGTATTTCAGATAATGCCATTTGAGGGATTAAACCAAGCCTTTCATGGGGGCACCAACGTCGTTGTCAATGTAAGCATCGGAGTGCTAGTAGCAGGCGGCACTACCGAGTGTTGAGGCATTGATTGACGAGGTGGTGGTATACCTATAATTACCCCAGCCCCAACTGAAACACGTCTTTTCTTCGATGGCTCTCCAGTTTCCACCGCTTTTCCTTTCCTCTTTCGTTCTTGTTGAGATGCAATGGTGGCAACTAATGGAGCATTAACTGCTTCTTGTTGTTGTTGAAAAGCAGCATCACCAGCTCCACCATCATTTCCATCATCGTTCCCACCTTCTCCCCCTTCACGCTCGGAATCCGAGTCGTCATGGATCCAGCGGTCATTAGGAGGACATTCATAATTAGGATTAGGTATCTGACCAATCATTCGCTTATCTGCTGGCTTCTCCTTTCTATACACCAACATTCTATGTACGGTATCAGATTTCATGTGTTCCATAGGAAACACATCATTCACCTGAGTTGGATCAAAAACTAAATTGGGAATTAAGTCTTGAATGATCAGCTGTAGAAATCGAGGATACATTAAAAATTTCTTCTTTTGAAGTGTTTGCTGAACTTGTTCTTTCAGATGATCGAATACAAGCACAGAGTAGTTGAATGGCTTGTTGAGGATAAGTGCAACAAAAGCTGATTGCACACTGCTTCTACATTCGTCAAATCCACCACGACGACCACTCATACAATGAATTAAAACATGAAGAAGATACTTGTATGGTGGACATAATCTATTCTTGTTCAACATAGATTTATCAACTGCTTGTCAAATTCACTCGGGTTGTCATCATTGTCCCAAAACTGAAGCACACGGCGAACCACTTTCACATCAATTGTAATAACATTTTGATTAATCGTGGCTCTAACATGATTCTCCGCTTCAACAAACTCAGCAGTATCCCAAAACTGCCTAATAATACTCAGTTACACTTTAGGTCGAGCAGTGATTGCATAACGTATCACTGAGCGTCTTAAGAATGCTAACATGTCTCCGAACACATCAACGTCAGCAATATCTTGATCAATATACGCACAAATGTTGTGTTTTGTGTAATATGGTAATAGAATAACATCCTCCTGTTGAACTTGAGGTTGTTTCCCTTGTGGTGGTTGTTCTTGATTAGCCGTTGGTGGATCTTGATTTACTTGATCAGTCATTTTTACTGTATAAGTATAGACGAATATAAGAAATGTGAAGATGTAATATATATTTAGCGCACACACACACACACACACACATATATATATATATATATATTTAATTTAAATGGTGTATTTAATTTCATATGTTATGTGTAGTTAATATGTTTACGCGTTTAGACGATTGGAATAATTTAGTTAATTTAAATGATAAATAAGTTTAATTAAATAAAAAAAAATTAAACGTCATTCGTGTAAATATCATTCTGATTCGTTACCAACCTGGAACGAATCAAGTGATTTGCTATCATGTAAATATATTAACGAAGTAGGCACAGCAAATTAACTATAAAAGGTAACGAACTAAAGTCAAGTTCGTTACAGATTTGGCGAATCTGTATTTTATTCGTTGAGAAAGCGTTTCGCTGAGCTAGTTCGTGTATTTCCTTAACGAATTGGACACGAAGCAGTTCCAATTCGCTAAGGATAACGAATGGTCAAAAATTTAGACTTGATCTTTGACTTTCACAGTCAAGGTCAAAATTAATAAGAACATCAACGGTAAAACGAACCAAACCAGATTCAATTCGCTCATGCTTATCGTTGAGTAATCAAAACTACAGGTTTATCCAACTCGGAATCGCAATACGAAGTACCTGGTGTTAAGATTGAGGCTTAACATCGTGTCATAAATAGAAACACTCGGTAAGTTAAACAGAGTCTAAAACCCCAAACGGATTATGATTCAATCAACCCAGCAAACGATAATCGATCGTTGATTAAAGTCTACCCAAGGTCTCGAAATCACATTCCGGTTACATTGAATCATAAATAAGCTACATTAACATAGTATATCATAAATAAATTAGGGTTTAGAAATAGGAAAACCCTTAGAACACAAAATTACATAATTAGTCTATTAAAGCAACGTCATTTTTGATGAAAATCACATAGATATGATCGTCTATACCTTAGTAACACAATGATACTCGTGAAAGATCAAAATTTTAAGGTCGAAAATCAGAGAAAAATTTAGAAAAAGGGTAACTTTATGTGTTAGGAAGAAGATGAACAGTGGAAGGACTGTTCGTATGTCTGTCTTATATAGCCTTACACGCTACCTGATGTACCCTTTGTACGACTCAAGCGATTCGTTTGAATTCTGAAATAACGAATCAGGCAATTCGTTAGCCCAATCCGTTATGTCAGAATAGCGAACCAAACATGTTTTGTGTTTTTGATTCGTTAAATATGTATAACGAAATAGAAGTGATTCGTTACAGAGTGCGGAAGCGAATTCGGTGAGCAAACTAGAGACTAGTTCGCTAAAGAATCGCCTAGTTCGTTATCCATACTTAACGAATTAGTTTTTTAACGAAATAAAACTTTATTTAATTTTAACTTAAATAATTAAATGAAATGAATAAAGATTTAATTAAATAAAAATTTAATAAATCAATAAATAATTAAAAAAAATTAACATAAATAATTAAATGAAATGAATAAAGATTTAATTAAATAAAAATTTCACAAATCAATAAATAATTAAAAAAAATTAACTTAAATGGATTTTCGAGGACCTGTTAATCCCGATAATTGAATACTTTAAAGAACGTTTCACTTTGACGGAACATAACATAAAATCATTAAATAATATGTAAAGTAAAAAGAATAAAATATTTTTGGTATTTTGTAAAAATTTAAATAATGTATGTACAAAGAAGCATCCGAACATTAAAAATGGACAATCTTTTTGTGTTTTTTTTTATGATTTATAAAAAGCAGTACATACTTTTGTGTTTTAGATGAGTTTGAGCAGAGAATCATATTGACCAAAATGCCCTTCCATCACAGTTTTATATTTCAGCGATATTATGACTGGCGTTAAGTCGGTCATTGATATTGTTGTCCACTTAAATCTTATAACAAACCTTCGAGCATTTATTTGATATAATTTATGGTTCAATTAGCGCACAGAATATCAGAAACTATCAGCCTCTAATCTCGGTTCAAGCTTAATTTGATTTTTGCCAAATCACCCCAACTTGACTTAAACCATTATACCCGATGTACCCTTTGTACGAATCAAGCGATTCGTTTGAATTCTGAAATAACGAATCAGGCAATTCGTTAGCCCAATTCGTTATGTCAGAATAGCGAACCAAACATGTTTTGTGTTTTTGATTCGTTAAATATGTATAACGAAATAGAAGTGATTCGTTACAGAGTGCGGAAGCGAATTAGGTGAGCAAACTAGAGACTAGTTCGCTAAAGAATCGCCTAGTTCGTTATCCATGCTTAACGAATTAGTTTTTAACGAAATAAAAATTTATTTAATTTTAACTTAAATAATTAATGAAATGAATAAAGATTTAATTAAATAAAAATTTAATAAATGAATAAATAATTAAAAAAATTTAACATAAATAATTAAATAAAATGAATAAAGATTTAATTAAATAAAAATTTCAAAATACCAATCAATGCTCGCCCATCTAAAAGACAAATATAACTTGCAGATACCCAGTTACTCTCCGGCCTCCAAACCACCGTCTCCTGGCCGGACATATCTGCCGTCAACGGTCACAACAACACATCACTCCCATGGAACGTTGACCACTTTGACCACCACTCAACGTTTCTCTCATCCAGTCTCCGTCAACATCAGTTTCCCACTCGTACGGCGTTAAAATCTATGCAACTACCCTCCGCCGGCGAACCCACTCCCTTCCATAACGACGACGTTTCATCTTTCAACTCTCCGGTAACTTAATTACCCTAACCCACCACCTCCATCTCCGCCTCACAGCTCCACCGTAACCCTCCCTTTCCGTCTCCGCCTCTCACCCACCACCGCCGCTGCCGTTACCCCCCCCCCCCCCCCCCAATCTCCACCTCATTGCTTCACCCTTATTTTGCCACCGTCATTACCAATTCTCTGTTTTTGCTTATTTGGTCTTCTACCATTTCATTTTCTAGGCGATTTGTTTTGAATGTCATTAGTTTGGAGGTTAAGCTAGTAATGCCCGCCAGGTGTTTGATTAAATGCCAACACCAAATTTTATTTTAGTTTCCTTTGTTTCCAAAAACAAAAAAAGTTTTAATTTCTTAAATGATTTATGAGGGCCTGTGGTGGAGAGCCCGGTCCTAGCTCGGGCACGGGGATTTGGCGTTGCCCCTTTAAAAATTTCATGTTTACAAAGATGGTATCCCGGGATACAAGGGGACGAACAAGGGGTACTCTAGGTTACTCATGCATTTTCGGCGGGATCACTTCAATGTAAAGGAAAGGAGAGATCAGTTAAAGGAGCGTCTTGCTTCGGACTTGGAATTCCACAATGACGTTGTCAAAACCTTTCGGTTGCTTAAAAACTGGTTATGCGGGGAGTGCATGGCCCTGCATGCCTTGAATAGGCCTTGTCTGCACGGAAAAAAGGTTGTTAAATGCACCCCACGTGCAGGAGGCGACTTTGATTTTATTGTGGGGATCCCTCAACCCCGCGATTCGCAGGTGGAACTTGGGTGTGGTTAGTCTGAGATGTTTGTGGTAGATGTCGCTCTCCTTGAGCGCGTCCTCGTCATTCCTATTGCCACTGTCAAGAGTATCCCGCCCGTGTGTCGCATGGCTTTTGCCCAGGCTTTTTCAGGGGGGCTCCGTAAAGTGGTGGATGCCCCGAGGTCTATTGAGGCTTGGGTTAAACTTTTGTTGTTGCCTCGTTACACGTTACATGTTGTCAAACCGGCTACTAGGCAAGAACGAAGGTCCGGTAACAGGAAATCGCTTCAATGTAGCTCCATTATGCGGGCTTTGGCTGTTTGGAAAGATGGGGCAGGTTTAGAAGAGTTGGTGCTACCGCTCCTTGAACTTCCAGTGATGTGGGATTGCTAACAAAAAGAAGAGGGAGGGGGCAATATCAAGCAGTGCCTCCAGAAGGTAGCGGACGGTCATTACACAGCGGCGATCAAAGTCCTGTGTTCATCCGGGGTCGCGCCTGCCGGGGGGGGATACTTTGAGAGCATTGATTGATAAACATCCTGTGGTGGACTCCCCGACCATGCCCTACGTCGTGCCATCGGAACCAGCCTTGCAGGTGGACGGTGATTGTGTGTTGGAATGTATTAAAACCTTTCCGAAAGGTACATCTTGTGGGAGGGATGGTTTGCGGGCCCAACATATTTTAGACGCTTTCTGTGGCCAGGGGTCTCCGACCGCCTCCGGGATCTTAAAGGCCATCACTGATGTTGTCAACTTATGGCTTGAGGGCTTTGTCCAAAAGTTCAAGCGGAGTTCATTGCTTCGGCTCTGTTGACCCCCCCTGTTGAAGCCTGACAATGGAATTAGAGCCATCGCAGTGGGGTCCATTTGGAGAAGATTGGTGTCGAAAGTCACTATGCGTAAAATAGGGAAAAAGGTGGCTGCTTATCTAGGGGATTTCCAATTCGGAGTTGCGATCCCTAATGGGGCAGAAGCGGTATTGCATAGTGCTAACAGATTTTTGAGCGCTTTTCATTCTGACAGGCCCCTGGCTATGCTCACTGTTGATTTTTCTAACGCCTTCAACGAGGTGGATCGGACGACCCTTCTCAGGGAAGTTAGCTGCATATGTCCATCCATCTTCCCATGGGTCCAGTTTTTATATGCCCGCCCCGCCCGTTTATATGTGGGGGATACTCATATCAGGGCTTTTACTGGGGTGCAGCAAGGGGACCCCCTTGGCCCTCTTCTTTTTGCGTTGGTCCTTCATCCGCTCATCCTTAGGGTGCAGGGGACCTGTTCCTTGCCCTTCCATGCTTGGTATTTAGACTATGGCACTATTATTGGTAAGGCTAAGGAGGTCGCTAGAGCGTTGGGCATTATTCGCTCAGAGGGGGCGTCTTTAGTGCTTAGGCTTAATATTCGAAAAAAAGAGGTTTTTTGGCCGTCATGTGATGATTCGAAGAAAGTGTCGGGTTTATTCCCTGGAGATATTAGCAGGCCTGCGATGGGAGTTAAACTCTTGGGGGGAGCGGTTAGTCGGGATGCATGGTTTATTCGGTCTTTGGCAACTAAAAGAGCTTTGAGGGCGGTTGAAATTATGAAACGCCTGCCGGACCTGAGGGACCCCCAAAGTGAGCTCCTTTTGTTACGCTCGTGCATGGGGGTTGCTAAGTTAGTGTTTGGGCTCCGGACCTGTTAACCTGAACATGTCAAAGAGGTTGTGTCCATCTTTGATGCGGGCCTGCGGGGGGAAATTGAAGATATTGTTGTGTGTGGAGGACCGCATTTTGGGGACCTCCAGTGGAGGTTGGCTTCATTCCCTATGCGTTGCGGAGGCTTAGGAATTTTCTCGGCTGAGGTTGTCTCCGCATATGCATTTGTGGCTTCCAGGTCTCAGTCGTGGAAATTGCAGGACCACATCCTGCAAAACGCTGGTGTTACGGGGGTAGATCCTGACTACTCTTTTGCACTTGGTAATATTGGAACAACTCTCCCGAACCTTGATATAGGCGGTTTTACTGATAAGGAGACCGCCCCCAAGAAACCTCAACAAACCTTGGCGAGTGCTCTTTATGGTAAACACGTACATGATTTGGAGGAGCGATTCTATATGACCCCGAGACAAAAGGCGGTTTTAAGTTGTCTCAAGGGGGCTCATGCCTAGGATGTTTTGACTGTTGTGGCCATTGAAGGTCTTGGGCAACGGATGTTGGCAGTTGAATACAGAGCCATCCTTAAATACCGGCTTATGATTCCCCTTTTCCCTCCAGATGAATTATGCCCCATTTGTAAAAAAGCTTGTTTGGATAGATTCGGTGAGCATGCCCTCCACTATAAGGAATTGCCGGTATTCAAGTATCGTCATGACTGGGTTAGAGATGTGTTATGGGATGTGCTTAGACGTGCCGGGATCTCAGCCAAGAAAGAGGCACCTGTTAACTTTTTGACTGATCCGCGTGAGAGAAGATCTACCCTGCGTCCTGCGGATGTTCTTGTGTTTGGCTGGGCAGGGGGTAAGCATGCGTGTGTTGACCTCACTGGGGTGTCCCCGTTGGTGGGGCTGAGAGACAGTGGCATGAGACATCGTGTTTGGAGAATCAGCACGTGTTCATTCCATTTTCCTTCGACACTTTAAGGATCCCTAGCTCCCGAGGCGGTTCTCTTCTTGGAGCGGGTGCAGAAGGTGGTCCACAGTGACTCGCAGAGCCCGAGGAACCAAGGATTTATTTTAGTAGAATAGGCTTTGCGATTCAAAAGGGAATAGCGGCGCAGCTTGTTGCTTGCTTACCAATTATCCAGATATAGTTCGGTTTGTGTTATATATAAAAGGATAATTGAATACTTTAAAGAACGTTTCACTTTGACGAAACATAACATAAAATAATTAAATATTATGTAAAGGAAATAGAATAAAATATTTTTGGTATTTTGTAAAAAATTAAAGAATGTATGAACAAAGAATCATCCGAATATTAAAAATGGACAATCTTTTTGTGTTTTTTTTATGATTTATAAAAATCAGTACATATTTTTGTGTTTTTGATGAGTTTGAGCAAAGAATCATATTGACCAAAATGCCCTTCCATCACAGTTTTATATTTCAGCGATATTATGGCTGGCGTTAAGTCGGTCATTGATATTGTTGTCCACTTAAATCTTATAACAAACCTTCGAGCATTTTTGTGATATGATTTATGGTTCAATTACCGCACAAAATATCAGAAACTATCAGCCTCTAATCTCGGTTCAAGCTTAATTTGCTTTTTGCCAAATAACCCCAATTTGACTTAAACCATTATACCCGATGTACCCTTTGTACGAATCAAGCGATTCGTTTGAATTCTGAAATAACGAATCAGGCAATTCGTTATGTCAGAATAGCGAACCAAACATGTTTTGTGTTTTTGATTCGTTAAATATGTATAACGAAATAGAAGTGATTCGTGTGCGGAAGCGAATTAGGTGAGCAAACTAGAGACTAGTTCGCTAAAGAATCGCCTAGTTCGTTATCCATGCTTAACGAATTAGTTTTTTAACGAAATAAACTTTTATTTAATTTTAAGTTAAATAATTAAATGAAATGAATAAAGATTTAATTAAATAAAAATTTAATAAATCAATAAATAATTAAAAAAAATTAACTTAAATAATTAAATGAAATGAATAAAGATTTAAATAAATAAAAGTTTCATAAATCAATAAATTATTAAAAAAAATTTAACTCAAATGGATTATCGAGGACCTGTTTATCCCGATAATTGGATACTTTAAAAAACGTTTCACTTGACTAAACATAACATAAAATCATTAAATAATATGTAAAGTAAAAAGAATAAAATATTTTTGGTATTTTGTAAAAAATTAAAGAATGTATGTACAAGTTAGCATCCGAACATTAAAAATGGACAATCCTTTTGTGTTTTTTTTTATGATTTATAAAAAGCAGTACATATTTTTGTGTTTTTGATGAGTTTGAGCAGAGAATCATATTGACCAAAATGCCCTTCCATCACAGTTTTATATTTCAGCGATATTATGACTGGCGTTAAGTCGGTCATTGATATTGTTGTCCACTTAAATCTTATAACAAACCTTCGAGCATTTTTGTGATGTGATTTATGGTTCAATTAGCACACAGAATATCAGAAACTATCAGCCTCTAATCTCGGTTCAAGCTTAATTTGATTTTTGCCAAATCACCCCAACTTGACTTAAACCATTATAATGTTGATTAAAATTTTTGATACCAATTGAGGAATTTTGAGCAATGCATCAAGTTTCTTTTACTGTGAGTGAGTATGCACGAGTCCATCTGTCGGCTTACATACATTGTATCCCCTGGGGTCCGTTTTTTATTTGTATTAAGACGCACGCAAGGGAGGAACAGTTGTATGACTAACAGCGGATTTTGATCAAGTCAGTAATTTGGATTGTAAGGAGTATAACATTGATCAAGTTTAATTACTTTGGGTTTGCTCTAGAAAGCGAGTAAAATATTCATGCGTATGAATACCTAGATGATTAAGCCGCGTAAAGACTCACAGTGTCCACAAACTTAACGCTTGTTATTTGCTTTATTATATTTTTGGACGATTAACAACTATAAGGCTTGATTATGATCGGTTATTACATTTCTGCCATCTTCACCGAGACTTTTGCCAGAAACTAACACCTCTTTCAATTTGGCTTTTCTTTAAGTTTATATCACTTATTTTACTCTAGCAGCTTGTTTAAGACCTATCAATGTACCAATGATTAAGCACACAGTTTTTAAGCTTATTTCTTTCTGGATTTGGAGTCAAATAATAAATGTACTATCATTTTCTCTTTTTGCTTCAAAAACTCAAAATTTTGAGGAGCATAAAACAAAATTAATTTAATTTCCCTAGTTAATTTAAGTTCATAAATTAATGGCTATCCTATCCATCTACAAGTAGAGGACAGAAACAAAACATGCAAGCATGCTTCACAAACTTAAATAACTGACTAAATTTTCAGCTAAAAGTAAAGTAGAAAGCTTAACGATCGCGCCAAGCACTATCCATTCGTCAGGTAAATGGCTAACCCAAAGATTTACAAGAAATTATCAAGACCAAACATATACAAATATATGTCCTTCAAAATAGAAGCAAATGACATAATTTTCAGCGAACATAAGCAAAAAATCTTTTTGGTTTTTCTCTTTACAAACTAAAAACACAATTTTTTTGTCTTTTCAGATTTTTCTTTACAAAACGAGAAAATTCACATTCTTTTTGACTTTTTCAGAATTTTCTGTACAAACAGAAATCACAATCTTTTGGTATTTTCTAATTTTAAAATGTTTTTGGTTTTTCAAATATTAAAAATAAACAATAAAGAACACAATATTTTTGATTTTTCAAAATTTTCTAATGTTTTAGGGTTTTATCTATACAAACTAAAAATAAGGATCTCAGCAAGGGTCTTCAATCCATTTAAACCAAGCAGAAAATTAAAACGTGTTTTATCAAAGGCTTTGGTAAACAGATCGGCTTTTTGAAAATCAGTATGTACTTTCTCAAGGTTAATTAATTTTTTTTCATAAGAATCCCATATTAAATGATATCGAATTTCGATATGTTTCGTTTTAGAATGTTGTACGGGATTCTTGGTGATACTAATAGCAGCAGAATTATCAATCAAGATGGGAGTAGTAAAAAACTTCAAACCGTAGTCGCGAAGATGTTGTTTTATCCACAAAACCTGGGAATAGCAACTTGAGGCTGCAACATACTCATCTTCGGCGGTTGAAGTGGAGACCGTTGTCTGCTTCTTACACTGCCAGGAAACAAGTCGGCTTTCTAAGAATTGACATCCCGCTGTAGTAGACTTGAAATTGATCTTGCATCCTCCATAATCTGAATCTGAGTAGGCGGTAAGATCGAACGTATCATCTTTGGGGTACCATAACCCGACATCAGGATTTCCCCTTAGATATTGCAGAATACGCTTAACCGCTGCCAGGTGAGTCACTCGGGGACTAGCTTGGTACCTAGCACATAAACAAACAACAAACATTATGTCGAGTCGAGAGTAGTTAAATACATTAAAGAACCAATCATAGCACGATAGAGAGTCGGATCGACGGTATCCTCCAATTCATCCGGTGATAAATTGTGACCCACGGGAAGAGGAGTAGAACGGATTTTTCCGGTAGTAATCTTAAATCGGCTCAAAACATCGTTCACATATTTTGTCTGATGAATGAAGATTCCCTTCACAGACTGATGAACCTGCAACCCTAGAAAGAAATTCATCTCTCCCATCGAACTCATCTCGAACTTGGTTTGCATTGATTTCTCGAACTCCTTACATAACGTGTCGTTTGTAGACCCAAAGATTATGTCATCAACATAAATCTGGACCAAGAGAAGATCATCACCAATATTTTTATTAAACAAAGTGCAGTCGACAATTCCACGCTTGAAACCGTTATCCGTCAGATGGTCGGCGAGCGTGCCATACCAAGCTCTCGGGGCTTGATGTAGACCATATAATGCCTTGTTTAATCGGTAAACACAGTCAGGATAATCAGGATCTTCAAAACCTGGAGGCTGTAAGACTAACACTTCTTCATGAAGTTCACCATTGAGAAAAGCACTTTTAACATCCATTTGATACACCTTAATATTCTTGTAAGCAGCATATGCTAGGAAGATTCGAATCGACTCTAATCTTGCAACTGGAGCATAAACCTCAGTGTAATCAATACCCTCTTGCAGATGAAAACCTTGCACCACTAAACGTGCTTTGTTCCTCACAATTACCCCACGGTCATCTTTCTTACACTTATATACCCACTTAGTCGGAATAACTTTCTTGACTCTAGCGGGTTTGTCAATAAGATCCCTGTAACGATTCCGGCAAATCCAGGTATACCCTAGCCGGTATATACTATTTACGTGTCATTTAAATATTGATTATATGAGTTATAGTACGTATATACGAGTATATATGATTCATAGTACGAATCATACTCGATTATATAGTGAATCGTATTGGAATTACAGTTAATCAGTGATCGGTTATTGAAACCCGAACGGATCGGGAACTACATTATAGACGAAGTATATAATGTTTAGTGATGATTACGAAGTATTAATGCTTCGGGATAAGTGAATTATAGCACAGAAAAAGGATTTCGATTTAATGGTACGTCGGTACGCTAAACGAAACCTTTAACACCAAACCAAGCAAGAGACGATCAATCAAGCCGAAAAAGATGCGTAATTATTAATAATATGATGTTTTAATGTCATGGGTTAAGTTTTTAAAGTTTTTAAATCAGTTTTATGTAAATTTCATTTTAACCCGAAAAACGACCATTTTAGGCTCGTTTTAAGCCGAATTACGAGTTTAAACGAGAAACGAACTGAACCAGACTATCCAAAACATTATCCGGATTGTGTAATCCAAATATGTGGCTATGGTGTGAAGTTGTGGGACCCACCCCCACCCCACTTGAGGCCGATCGGACCATATTATTATTATCATTCCATTTTTCTTTTTCTAACAACAAAACTCTCTCAAACTCTCTCAAATCTTCAAACATCCATCCAATTCCTTGATTTCTAACAAGATTTTGAAGGTAAAAACATGGTTTAGTGGTTAAATCATAGTATTGATTTCTTTATTTTGAGTTGTTTTGCAAGAACAAGAGGTTCCAAGTGAAATATGGGTGAAAACCCGAGATGGAACCGGTTCTCGTATGATCAAGGGATGTATACAAGTTATACAAAGGATCTTGATCCAAGTAATGAGTTAAAACTGTTTAGAATAAAATTTTACGGTTAAAATCTTGTTAAAATGAGTTTCCAAGTGAAAGATGGGTGAAAACCAGAGATGAAACCGACTCTTGCATGATCAAGAGATGTATACATGTTATACAAAAGATCTTGGTCCAAGAAATGAGTAAAAGAGTCGAGAACGGATTTTTACGGTTAAAACCTTTGTTTTTACTTAAAAACCGACACTATGAAAGAAATGGTTTGATTGTTGGTATAGTTTGCTTGGTATAGTGTTATTGTGCTTGTAAATGTTGTATCTAGCGGCTAGCAAAGGCTAGAAACCGAGATCCTTGCGATCTAAAGCTAGAAAACACAAGATAGTTCGGTTTTCGTGTGTTTATGAAATTTGGACAGATTGTAGCACGCTTAGAGTCGGGTCACGAAATTTCACAGAGATGATCTACACATGAAAATATGAGATCTGTGAATTTTTGGTAATTTTTGGATAAAAGATGAATATTTGGTGAATTTAATGCTCGGTTTTGGCCAAAAATGGTGAAAAATAGCTAAACATGATGAACAATTCTGGAAAATTTAAGATAAGCTTTTTATAACATATAAAAGTCACCCACAAAATTTGAGCTCAGTTGGAAAAGTCTAAGTAGGCTTTTCGGTGAAACGAGTTCTAGGGCTTTCTAGCTCGGTTTTGGGTGAAAATGGCTTGAAAAATGAGTTTTAAATTCTGGAAAAATTCCAGGGAGTTATGAGGATGGGAAGGATCATCCCAGAAAAATTTGGGATTTTTCTAAAGTGTTTTAGTATTTTTGACATTTTTAGTGTATTAAAAAGGTTTAAAAATAGATAAATAAATGTAAATATAGGAAAATAAATCTGGAAAATTTTGTAAAATTTTCTTTCTGTCAAAATAAGTTTTGTGCAAAATTTCAAGACCCGAGACTAAACGGGTAATTATTTGTGCTAAAATGAACATAAAAACAAATATTTAAAGCATTAAAACGTGTAAACCGGCAAAACTCGCATAAGCGAGCTGACTGGTATATAAAAACCTAAAAATGAACCATTTTCATAAAACTAAGTAAAATAAGTAAAAATAAATCATCCAAAAATAATTCGGATGATTTGGGTAATTTTACCCGATTTTACTGTTTCCGGCACCTAAATGTCGGAAACGGGCCCCGCGGCCAAACGGGGTGTCGAACCGAGCTCTAATTTCATCATTTTAACTAAAATAACAGTCAAACACCATTTTTGGGTTAAGTGTGAATAAATTCATTTTTGAAACTAAAAACGGATGACCGTGCTAGGCACGCAAATCAAGGAAAACATAAAAATGATAATTTTGACCGTCCGACTCTAAGTAATGGCACAATCTGAGTCCTTAGGAGTGTCACGGGGTTAACATTGTCCCCGGATCGAGTACAGTACTGGGTTAACAATGTCCCCAGATGTACCGATTAATACGGATTTAGTTTATGGGAATTATATAGTAACGACTAGATATTATATTACAGATCCAGGCACGTAGCTGTTCATTGTATTACCCACAGACTCACAAAAAGGTGAGTTTTCACGAGCCCCTTTTAATGAACTGTTTTAAATATTTTCCCGGGGCGGAAAGCATGATTGTGTTAAATTATCTAAGTACATACCGATCGTATGGAAACACTTGTATATTTATATATATATATATGGTATGATGCATAGAATAGATAATTTGTTTATCGGGTGGAATTGTTCTGGGGTAACTTAGTTCCCAAAGGGTTATTGGATATATTTCTGGGTTAACAGTGTTCCCAGAGGGTATTGGATATGTTTCTGGGTTAACAGTGTCCCCAGAGGTTATTGGATATGGTTCTGGGTTAACAGTGTCCCCAGAGGTTATTGGATATGGTTCTGGGTTAACAGTGTCCCCAGAGGTTATTGGATATGGTTTTGGGTTAACAGTGTCCCCAGAGGGTATTTGATATGCGCTGGGTTAACAGTGTCCCCAGGGGTTATTTGATATGTACTGGGTTAACAGTGTCCCCAGGGGTTAATGGATATGTTCTGGGTTAACAGTGTCCCCAGGGGTCATTTAATGTGTTTTTGGGTTAATAGAGTTTTCATTAACGGGCTTAGCATAATTTCATCATTAACATATGATTTTTATACTGATCTATGGTTTATTTAAATTAGTGAAACTCACCAACTATTCGTAGTTGACCCGTTTTCTTTACATGCTTTCTAGGTATGCCCAGGTTGGAATGATTGATATGTGCTTAACTATCTGTGCTACCTATTGGAAGCTTGCTGCTCTGTATTTTGTAATGAATATATATTAATGTCTTATTGGTAATATATGTGTGTAACACCTAGACAGTAACGCAACTCGCAACAATGTAATATGTTATAAATTAATGTAGTGGTATTTCCTTTATAAGCAATGCTGTTGATATCAGATGTGTCTGTTGCATCCCGTGTACGTTTCCGCTGCGGTTACGGGGTGTTACAATCCCAAACACCTAAACGTGCAAATTGCTGTAATTCTTCTTGCATGGCTTCTACACAAGAAGGATCTTGAAGTGCCACACGAGGAGTCGTTGGCTCAACTTGAGATAGAAAACAAGTGAATTTAACAAGATTTACAATTCCAGATGAGTGTAAGTCAGTATAAGCACATAGAACATTATTTTAATTTGACGAAGCAACTTGATGTCTTGTTTGAACTCCTACATCAAGGTTTCCAATAATGTTTTCTTGTGGATGATAATTATGAATCCTGAGAGTATGATTTTCAGAAACAGCAGCATTTTCAAATAAATTATTGTAATGTTCACCCAATTCAGGAGATGAAACATCACTGTCAAGTTCAATAACTTGATCCACAACTGTATTATCATCAGATGAAGTAGAAGCATTATCATAATGAACAGGAGACTCATTATCAGGTTCTTCAGCTGGAGAAGCAATTGGAGCTTCAACATCATTTGAACTTGCGAACCTTGGAATTTCCAAATGTTCTTCAAAGTAAGCACGAACTAAATCTTCATTTGAATGATCGGTTGTTGGAGTAAATGTATTAAATAAACCATCATAATCAAACATCCAGTCGGGACGTTCTTCAAAGTAAGCACGAACTAAATCTTCATTTGAATGATCGGTTGTTGGAGTAAATGTATTAAATAAACCATCATAATCAAACATCCAGTCGGGACGTTTTCCTTGGGAAAGAGTAGTGTACTTTTGACAGTACACATGGTACCATTCTTCAACACAACCGGACGTAAAGTTAAACACTCTTTTCTTAGGTGACGCATACCCCAAGAAATAACCTTCAATGGATTTTTTATCAAATTTACCCACATCCTTTTTCAACATAGTACAAGGACATCAAATGGTTCCAAGTACTTTAAATTTGGTTTACGATTATTCAGAAATTCATAACTGGTCTTCTTGAGTCTTTTAACAGTTAGAACTCGATTGAATGTATAACAAGCAGTATTCACCGCCTCATTCCAGAATTGGACAAGAAGCTTTGAATCAGCAAGCATCGTTCTAGCAGCTTCAATCAACGTTCTATTCTTTCTTTCAGCTACACCGTTCTGTTGTGGTACATATGGGGAACTATATTCTCGATGAATTCCCTTTTGTACACAAAAGAAATCCAATACAGTATTTTTAAGTTCAGTACCATTGTCACTTCGAATTCTCCTCACTTTCCGTTTGTAAAGTGATTCGATCTTAGTGATTAGATTTTGAACGAGACCCGGTGTTTGATCTTTTGAACTCATAAATAAAACCCATGAATCACGTGAATAATCATCGGTAACAATTAAACAGTACCAGTCTCCAGAAATACTCGCACGATTCACTGGACCGAATAAATCCATATGAAGTCGTTCAAGCGGTGTATCAATAGAATTTAATAGCTTAGAAGCGTGTGATTTCTTTTTCTGTTTGCCCTTCTTGCAAGCAACACAGTGATCAGATAACTTAAAATTCTTTAACGACACCCCCTCTACCTGATCGTTTGCCATTAAATAATTCATCTTTCGAACATGTATGTGACCCATTCTTTGATGCCAAAGCACTGAGTCTTTCTCGGTTGCATTCGAGACAAAACACGTTTCGATCGAGGTAGATACTTTAGAATTCATGTTCAAGACATAAATATCATTTGATCGTGGTGATCTCATGACAACCATGTCCTCTGAATAATATAACCCGGTTTTAGAATTAGACACTCTTTATATGTAAATACTGTAGTGTATTACTTATCACAGATATGCGATACACTCAATAAATTATGATCCACTTTATCACAATAATTAACCTTCTCAAAAGTAATCTTTCCATTCGACACATCACCTTTCTGTGTAATCATACCCCCAAAATTCCCAGCAAACGCCACATAACCCCCTTGAATATTTTTTACGTTTGTTAAGAGGTTGAGATTCCCAGTAATATGACGAGAACATCCACTATCCATGATCCAGTTTTCACCAGAAATGGTCTTGGATGTACCCTACACACAAAAGAAAATGATTAGTTCAAAAAGGCAGCCCAGGCCTCAGTCTTGGGCACCTTTTGGTTTCTTGAGAAAAGTTAACTTTAGTTGCATTCAATTGTTGTTCAACAGTTTGAGAATAAGGTATAGGTTTCTTAGACTTTCGTCTTAGATACGCAACTTGTCCCCAGATGTACCGATTAATACGGATTTAGTTTATGGGAATTATATAGTAACGACTAGATATTATATTACAGATCCAGGCACGTAGCTGTTCATTGTATTACCCACAGACTCACAAAAAGGTAAGTTTTCACGAGCCCCTTTTAATGAACTGTTTTAAATATTTTCCCGGGGCGGAAGGCATGATTGTGTTAAATTATCTAAGTACATACCGATCGTATGGAAACACTTGTATATTTTTTATATATATATATGGTATGATGCATAGAATAGATAATTTGTTTATCGGGTGGAATTGTTCTGGGGTAACTTAGTTCCCAGAGGGTTATTGGATATATTTCTGGGTTAACAGTGTTCCCAGAGGGTATTGGATATGTTTCTGGGTTAACAGTGTCCCCAGAGGTTATTGGATATGGTTCTGGGTTAACAGTGTCCCCAGAGGTTATTGGATATGGTTCTGGGTTAATAGTGTCCCCAGAGGTTATTGGATATGTTTTGGGTTAACAGTGTCCCCAGAGGGTATTTGATATGCGCTGGGTTAACAGTGTCCCCAGGGGTTATTTGATATGTACTGGGTTAACAGTGTCCCCAGGGGTTAATGGATATGTTCTGGGTTAACAGTGTCCCCAGGGGTCATTTAATGTGTTTTTGGGTTAATAGAGTTTTCATTAACGGGCTTAGCATAATTTCATCATTAACATATGATTTTTATACTGATCTATGGTTTATTTAAATTAGTGAAACTCACCAACTATTCGTAGTTGACCCGTTTTCTTTACATGCTTTCTAGGTATGCCCAGGTTGGAATGATTGATATGTGCTTAACTATCTGTGCTACCTGTTGGAAGCTTGCTGCTCTGTATTTTGTAATGAATATATATTAATGTCTTATTGGTAATATATGTGTGTAACACCTAGACAGTAACGCAACTCGCAACAATGTAATATGTTATAAATTAATGTAGTGGTATTTCCTTTATAAGCAATGCTGTTGATATCAGATGTGTCTGTTGCATCCCGTGTACGTTTCCGCTGCGGTTACGGGGTGTTACAGAACTTGGTATCAGAGCCATTGGTTATAAAGAATTAGGATGTCTGAAAAAAAAAGATACCTAAAATATAACCAGTAGCTCAAGTATTATAGGATCTGAATATCAACTAATAATATATTGTGACGAGATCGGGATGAACTTGGATGGACAAGTGGGTTATTATGGTCCGGAACATAATAACAGACTTGTCTGCACGAGGGAATTCAGGGAAGTCACGGGGGACTTAAATAGGTAAAATTGGCAACATATGTGTAAATATATGATAATATTATTATGTGGTAAAGTTGTATAAATAAGTATGTATTAATTTGATTATGAATTACACTATGAAAAGAACTATATGTTTGTTAACTTGTGTGCAGGTAAAAATGGCAAGAACACCTAGTGTGTCGACGGAAGAGGACCCGGAAGAGGTCAGTTCCGGGGCCTCTGGAAGCCCAAGTTTAGCACCCAGCTCCGAGCCTTCAGAGGCTAGTCATAGTGCCTCTAGACAGACCACCCTAGCTAGGAGTGCTAGTTTACCCTCCCCTGCTAGGGTTACCAGATCTCCTACACCACCCGCACCACAGACAGCCCCGATTCCCCCCAGACACGGTCCCCCGCCTCACGGCGCGGATCAGTGCCCCGTATGTCCCGCCCACCGTTACCCCCACCCAGATCCACATACCACCGGGGCGAGTCTTCCCGCCCCCAGCCCGAGCCTGCGACCCTACCTGTGTGGGGTCTTCCGAGGCAGGAACGGGACTTGGCGGCTTGGCTACGTGTTCTCACCGAACAGGTGAACGAGCACTCTGCCGCCCTGGTCGTGGGGGTACAGAGGAGGGCGTACCTCGGGGACAGCATACTGGACCACCAGTATGCTATTAACCAGTTAAAGAGGGAGTGCTCATACTCCCACTGGTTGATCGGCCAGATGGAAACCCGAATGCGGGTTATGGTGGCGGTGTTGGTGGTGCTGGTGGCGGTGTTGGTGGGGGTTGTTTACCACCATGTGTAGATGTGTTAGATGGTAGAATCTTGAACCGTTTTTTTTTGATACTCCGTGTAAGTAGTTAGTGGTGATACTAACACGGAGTGAATCTTGTTTAGTTATAAGTACAACCACTGGCCCCTAGGGTGGGTCTCTTGTAGGGCATATCACTATAGATACTTTTGGGTATCATTCAAGCACTGACCCCTTTACGGGTTATGTCGAGATGATACCGACATAGGGCCCTTGTAATAAAACTAGTTATGTAATGTTGACTGAAAGTATGTAAACTGATGTTTGTGTAATATGAATCAATGTTTACTAATGAATGAAATATGTATTGTGTTTTATGTTTTGAGATGGTATTGATTATA